>NC_089796.1:75001362-75013862 GCF_040412425.1 Macrobrachium rosenbergii | reverse complement strand
TAGGTTGTTTGATTTGAACTAATATCGCGCCCTGTTGTACACACACACACACACACACACACACACATATATATATATATATATACACATATATATATATATATATATATATATATATATATATATATATATATATACATATATATATACATACATGTGTATATATATGTATATATATATACATATATATACATATATATATATATATATATATATACATATATATATATGTATATATATATATATATATATATACATGTGTATATATATATACACATATATATATACATACATGTGTATATATATGTATATATATACATATACATATATATACATATATATATATGTATATATATATATATATATATATATATATATATATATATATATATATATATATATATATATATATATATATATATATATATATATATATATATATATATATATAAACATACACACATCCTTACTTGCACTTCCTTTCTTGGTACCATCTTCTGTTTTTGGGAAGAAGTCAGTGATTGAAAACACCAATACGTACATTACATTCGTACATATTTATGCATATCTGTGTAAATTGTTAATGTAACTACTTCAAGATCTAAAAACAAAATTAATATGCTTTTTAATGTATCCTACCTAAGAAAAATTCGGACAGATCGGAAGTTTCTTTTTTTTTTTATTCCATGTATGTACGGCCATAAATATTTATCCTTTGGCGTACTGGAAAGCCCGGCCATATAATCCAAGGAAACACGCTGTGGGTTTTCACTCACAGACATACTGCCGTCCTTTTTAATATAAATAAAAAAAATGAGTGATAGGGTGAAGCTGTTTCGAGGAATGATATTGCAGTTGTTGGCGTTGGAGGGAGGAGTATCACGTGACCACCACACACACACACACACACACACACACACACACACACACACACACACACACACACACACACACACAAATTCAGAAAATTATTAATATCCGCTCTTGTATACTCGCCTTTTCAAATAAGGGAATTACCGACAGTAGCACAATTTTTTTTTTTTTGTAATTTGTAGATATACTTGAAGATGTTTTCTCGGTTTCTCATTGTGGTTTTTTTTTTGTGTGTGTGTGTTTTTTGCCACATGTCGCTAAATTGGATTTTATTGTCGTGTGGATGGGTTTTATATCTGCTGGTATATGTTTTCATTTCTGGGTAGCTGTTGAGGAATTCGTCTCTATATTCACTAAAAAATTTTTTAATAGAATTATGTTGATAAAGGGGGATTTATTTGATCCTTCAATTATGCTGCTATCATCATTTATACACTTGAATGCTCGTTCGTCGGGTGACATTTAATAAATAAACTACGTAGTTATTTTTAATTAGCGAGGCGATCAAGTTTCTCATCATGGGTATTTTTTTTTTCATTATGAAGGAGTACATCATAAAGCAGTTATTCTGATAAATATTTTGTAAAATTAATTAATGATATATTATTTTGAGTCATGCATTTTGTATTATTGTCAAGGAATTGTAGAAGTATTTTGTATTTCTCAGTTTATGTTCATAACATTGAAAATGGAAACAGTAATTTTGTCATCTTTTGATCCTCATTCCTTAGTCATTCTTTTTTTTGTCTTTCTTTCTTAGTAATTTTTTTTTATCTTTCTTCCTCAGCCATTCTTTTTTTTTTCCCTATTCCTTAGTCATTCGTTTTTCTTCCTTCCTTAGTCATTCTGTTTTCCTTCTTCCTTAGTCATTCTTTTTTCCTTCTTCCTTAGTCATTCTTTTTTGTCTTTCTTCCTTAATTCTTTTGTTTCTTCCTTAGTAATACTGTTTTGCCTCTCTTCCTTAGTCATTCTTTTTTGCCTTTCTTCCTTAATTCTTTTGTGTTTCTTCCTTAGTAATACTGTTTTGTCTTTCTTCCTTAGTCATTGTTTTTTGTCTTTCTTCCTTGGTAATTCTTTTTTATCTTTGTTCCTTAGAAAATTTTTTTTTTTTGTCTTCCTTAGTCATTCTTTTTTGTCCTTATTTCTAAGTTATTCTTTTTTGCCTTTCTTCCTTAGTCATTCTTTTTTCTCTTTATTCCTTCGTCATTCATTTTTGTCTTTCTTCCATAGTCATTCTTTTTTGTCTTTCTTCCTTTGTCATTCATTTTTGTCTCTCTTCCTTAGTCATTCTTTTTGTCTTTCTTCCTTGGTCATTCTTTTTGTCTTTCTCTATGTCATTCTTTGTTGTCTTTCCTTCTTAGTAATTTTTTTTATCTTTCTTCCTCAGTCATTCTTCGTTGTCTTTCCCCCTTAGTAATTCTTTTTGTCTTTGTTCCTCAGGCTTCAACCGGACGATCCCCGGGTACCCCCGCTATGAGATGGTGGGGGAGGAGGCAGCGGGCGAACACCACCTCCGCATCCACAACACCTCCATAGACGATGACGCAGACTACCAGTGCCAAGTGGGGCCCTCTGATGGGCACCCCCCCATAAGGGCGACGGGCCACCTCACTGTTCTCCGTAAGTATTGGCACTCCTGTAGTGCTAAGTATGTTTTACCCCTACCCATTTATTATTTTATTTAGTTCACATAATATTTCCCGGTGCAGAGGTGAGAAGCTAGGACAGTGGATTTGCGCAGCCATTTTGTGCTTTACTGGATTAATATTTTATTTTTCGATGGAGAAATATGAAGCCAGAGCATTGGATTTGTGCATTCATTTTTAAAGTGTATATTTCACATTCAGGGAGGTTTATTTAGAACGTGAAGTTCTAATTGAATAAAGTCATCGTTCATGTAAATGGCGATGAATAAAGAAACCATTCTTTAGTGACTTTATAGTAAGATCATCAACCATTAGTATGGAACTCAGCAGCGGAAAATGAGCCAAACGTAAACAGAGTAATTCTTTGATATGGAAATTGGTTACGAGGATATAATCCATTTGATCATTTAATGAATCGAACCGGTTTTTAACCAGTTACTCATTATAAGAATGCCATTCTTTATTGTTAATTAATAATAATAATAATAATAATAATAATAATAATAATAATAATAATAATAATAATAAAATAATAATAAAAATACGAAGAGAATAGACCCTTTCTTAAACAGGTCGTATTCAAAGCGAATTATAAGGAAAATAGAAAAGATACTGTATAAGATAAATTCGCATAATATAACCATCCTTTTTAATAATAATAATAATAATAATAATAATAATAATAATAATAATAATAATAATAATAATAATAATAATAATAATAAATAAGATAGAGTACGTTTCCCGCTGTGCGCTCTTTTAGTTTAAACTTTAAAGAAACATCAAAAACGAATTGCATTCCAATAATGTTGGTCGGACGGCGGTATTTCCGAAAGGAAAAAGTACACCTTTGGAAAGGTCAGAGGTACTGCCATTTTAAATTGCTATTGGCTGAAGTGTTTTTTTTTTTATTTATGTTTTTTGGTTAGTCCTGCGTGTATTATTCACATTTTCATGTGTTGGCATTGTTCATCTAGCTGAAAGGGCACGGAAGGGCACGCGTGTTTGCTTGCACGCGTGCCTCGGCGCGTTTGTGCGTATGCATTTCATTTAGCTACCAGAGCGTGGAGGCGCCGTTTTGCAACCGGCGTAGTGGATGTTTGAAACACACAAACGCATTTACACATTACATAATAGGGTACAAGTTATTTTTCAAGATCAGGTTCAAATACTTTAATAGTAAGTTCTTCACTGAAATGTTTCTGTATTTTCAAGACAGTTTTTAGGTAATGTATTTTGAAAGTTAGGGTTTCCAAAAGTTTCGTTCTATGAAAATTTTAGTAAGCATTAAAAAAAAGCCCACAGGTTTGAGAACAAATATATTTAAGAAATCCACTTACAGTTTCGGAGCGTCTTGCTCCCTCATCAGTGTGGAGACACTAAACCCCAACTACTGGGCAGTTTCGGAGCGTCTTGCTCCCTCTTGAGTGTGGAGACACTAAACCCCAACTACTGGGCAGTTTTGGAGCGCCTTGCTCCCTCATCAGTGTGGAGACACTAAACCCCAACTACTGGAGTAAGATTGTTATATTCATTTCTTCAAGTAAGGTTTAAGGAGAGAGATTACATTCAGTGTCGCGATGGTAAGACACATCCAGTCGGAACGAGGAGATAATTAGCTCATCAACTGCAGTGAAATGATTATCCTGAACTCTTTTGAGAATTATTCTCCCGAGCCTCTTTCGTCTGAACCGTACCAGAGACTTAATGAAAGACCAGCATGTAATTTTCCTTGCTGTGAGGTGATGTGAACTTTTCAGACCTGTATCCTTTTTGTATTTATTTATTTTTGGCAGCATCCCTGAGTACACTATCTTCGTCTAGGTCGTCTGGTTACTCTGTTTTAAGATTATCGAGACATTGACTTTCCCCTGTGGTCGTCTGGTTACTCTATTTTAATATTATCTTTCCCCTGTGGTCGTCTGGTTACTCTGTTTTAAGATTATCTTTTTCCCCTGTGGTCGTCTGGTTACTCTGTTTTAAGATTATCGAGACATTGACTTTACCCTGTGGTCGTCTGGTTACTCTGTTTTAAGATTATCGAGACATTGACTTTCCCCTGTGGTCGTCTGGTTACTCTATTTTAATATTATCTTTCCCCTGTGGTCGTCTGGTTACTCTGTTTTAAGATTACCGAGACATTGACTTTCCCCTGTGGTCGTCTGGTTACTCTGTTTTAAGATTATCGAGACATTGACTTTCCCCTGTGGTCGTCTGGTTACTCTGTTTTAAGATTATCGAGACATTGACTTTACCCTGTGGTCGTCTGGTTACTCTATTTTAAGGTTATCGAGACACTGACTTTCCCCTGTGGTCGTCTGGTTACTCTGTTTTAATATTATCTTTCCCCTGTGGTCGTCTGGTTACTCTGTTTTAAGATTACCGAGACATTGACTTTCCCCTGTGGTCGTCTGGTTACTCTGTTTTAAGATTATCGAGACATTGACTTTCCCCTGTGGTCGTCTGGTTACTCTGTTTTAAGATTATCGAGACATTGACTTTCCCCTGTGGTCGTCTGGTTACTCTGTTTTAAGATTATCGAGACATTGACTTTCCCCTGTGGTCGTCTGGTTACTCTGTTTTAAGATTATCGAGACATTGACTTTACCCTGTGGTCGTCTGGTTACTCTATTTTAAGGTTATCGAGACACTGACTTTCCCTGTGGTCGTCTGGTTACTCTGTTTTAATATTATCTTTCCCCTGTGGTCGTCTGGTTACTCTGTTTTAAGATTACCGAGACATTGACTTTCCCCTGTGGTCGTCTGGTTACTCTGTTTTAAGATTATCGAGACATTGACTTTCCCCTGTGGTCGTCTGGTTACTCTGTTTTAATATTATCTTTCCCCTGTGGTCGTCTGGTTACTCTGTTTTAAGATTACCGAGACATTGACTTTCCCCTGTGGTCGTCTGGTTACTCTGTATTAAGATTATCGAGACATTTACTTTCCCCTGTGGTCGTCTGGTTACTCTGTTTTAAGATTACCGAGACATTGACTTTCCCCTGTGGTCGTCTGGTTACTCTGTTTTAAGATTATCGAGACATTGACTTTACCCTGTGGTCGTCTGGTTACTCTATTTTAAGGTTATCGAGACACTGACTTTCCCCTGGTCGTCTGGTTACTCTGTTTTAATATTATCTTTCCCCTGTGGTCGTCTGGTTACTCTGTTTTAAGATTACCGAGACATTGACTTTCCCCTGTGGTCGTCTGGTTACTCTGTTTTAAGATTATCGAGACATTGACTTTCCCCTGTGGTCGTCTGGTTACTCTGTTTTAAGATTATCGAGACATTGACTTTCCCTGTGGTCGTCTGGTTACTCTGTTTTAAGATTATCGAGACATTGACTTTCCCCTGTGGTCGTCTGGTTACTCTGTTTTAAGATTATCGAGACATTGACTTTCCCCTGTGGTCGTCTGGTTACTCTATTTTAAGGTTATCGAGACACTGACTTTCCCCTGTGGTCGTCTGGTTACTCTGTTTTAATATTATCTTTCCCCTGTGGTCGTCTGGTTACTCTGTTTTAAGATTACCGAGACATTGACTTTCCCCTGTGGTCGTCTGGTTACTCTGTTTTAAGATTATCGAGACATTGACTTTCCCCTGTGGTCGTCTGGTTACTCTGTTTTAATATTATCTTTCCCCTGTGGTCGTCTGGTTACTCTGTTTTAAGATTACCGAGACATTGACTTTCCCCTGTGGTCGTCTGGTTACTCTGTATTAAGATTATCGAGACATTTACTTTCCCCTGTGGTCGTCTGGTTACTCTGTTTTAAGATTATCGAGACATTGACTTTACCCTGTGGTCGTCTGGTTACTCTATTTTAAGGTTATCGAGAGACTGACTTTACCCTGTGGTCGTCTGGTTACTCTATTTTAAGATTATCGAGACACTGACTTTCCTCTGTGGTCGTCTGGTTACTCTATTTTAAGATTATCGAGACATTGACTTTCCCCTGTGGTCGTCTGGGTACTCTATTTTAATCTTATCGAGACATTGACTTTCCCCTGTGGTCGTCTAGTTACTCTCCCTTGAACATTGTCTAGACATTGACTTTCCCCTGTGGTCGTTTTCGAATTAGTTCAGTTATGTCACAAGGTTATAAATCTTCGATTTACATAACTTGTTTTTTTTAAAGTGTACGAGGTCATTAAGTGCACGAAGTGGTATTTTTGCCTAATTATTCCATTCATGCATTCGGCTAATTAGTGTAAGATTCTGGCCTTTTGCAGTGGAGGTTTTAGAAAACATTTCGATTTTTCCTAAAAAAAAAAAAAAATCTCTGACTGCCCTGGCAGCTTTAGAGTCTGACGGCCACCTTTAACTACGTATACGAATTTATATTCAAAATTTATTATTATTATTATTATTATTATTATTATTATTATTATTATTATTATTATTATTATTATTATTATTATTATTATTATACGCGGTTGTATAAAGTTGACATGTCTTGTACGAAATAGATTATTATTATTATTATTATATTATTATTATTATTATTATTATTATTATTATTATTATTATTATTATTATACGCGGCTGTATAGAGTTGACATGTCTTGTACAAATAAATTATTATTATTATTATTATTATTATTATTATTATTATTAGCTGTATAAAGTTGACATGTCTTATATTGAACCGATAAATGTTTCTTAATACCTTGAAGACTGAATATTGCATGTTTAATGATTAGCTTGCTAAGTTTTCTAGACTTTTCCCGTGACTAAAATAAAACCGCAGTCACCTTTGATCATTATTATTATTATTATTATTATTATTATTATTATTATTATTATTATTATTATTATTGTCACTGCAACATCGCCTTGAGCTTGGTTATTTTTCTACGATAATTTTAAATTGTTATTCGTGTACAGTTCATAGGTATGGCTGATACCCTAATTTTCTGTATTGATTTATGCAGATCTTTTGCATTTTTAATTGAAAAATGTCTAATTAGCTGTATTGAAAAATGGGATATTCAGGCGCAAACCAAGATATAATTATTTTTACCCTTGCCTCATAATTAGGTTCTGGAAAAGGATCCTCTGCGTTCATTCAGATTGCAACGCCTCTCTTTCATTCTGTTGCATCGTTACGGTTTCTCCTTTTGTAGCCGAGGTGTAAAATCCATGCCCGACTTCTTACTCTTGTTCAGGTACAGTTCTTTCACGAGAGTTAAAAATAATTTCCTTTTGTTGTTCAGCTCTTATAACAGCCATTTCTCACAAGAGTTCATTTTCTGAGTCTTTTGTTTCTATCGTTCATTTTCATTGTCTTTCCTCCCACCCACCCACCTCCCCCCCCCCTCTCCCTTCAAACCCCCCTCCCTCTATTTCCTTTCCCACTTTCCCTTTTCGGGACTTTCCACCCCGTGTCGTATGAACCCCACTCTGTTTCTGTCTCATGCCCGATGGTGGAATATTTTTCAAAGACTTTTATCATATCGAGTCTATATTTTACGCCGAATTGAAATATTTTCAGTGACGTCCCTGCCTCCCGTTTAGGCATATCATTCTTCGCCTATTTTCGTTATCTGGAGGTTATTTCTCGATTCCCTTCGGGTGTTATCTCGTGGGAATCTCGGCGGGGAAGAGTGGAGGAACAGATTGGGGATCGGGGAGCGAGAATTGGGGAGACTGGCCGAGTGTTTGGGGAGACTATTGATTCCGCCCTCCTTTATGGGATACACCACTTAGTTCATTGGCTTAAGGGATAGTTAGTTGTTGACGGTTTTGTCCCGTTCTTCCTCCTTCTGCTGGACTTCGTTCTGTTAACTCTTTTTGCGTCTTTGTACCGCTGCTGCTTGTCTTTCCCAGATCGTTGCTTTCCTGGATTCATTGCCTTTTGATCGCAGGATACTCATGATGGCGTAGGGTAAAGGCAGTTATGAAATCTTACGGACCCTGTTTGCATTTTATACCTCTATCAAGGGGGAATTCAATATTTATCTGTCTATTAATTGCTTTATTTATTTATTTATTTATTTTTGGGTAACTGTTTTTGTACATTTCCCACCAAGGACAATAAACACAAGATATTTTTCCTCTGGACTGTGTAAGTTACAGACGCTGCATAGTGTACTGGTTAATGATTTAAAACAACTTACTGATGATCATCTCAGGCAATATCATAAAGTTGTCACGTTTTCACTGTATTGGCCAAAGGATATATTGTATAACCAGTCCTTCCAGAGGAAATGTATTTTGGCTACATTAAATCAATGTATTTCAATAAAATCCTGTGGCTCTTCGCGTGTGATGAAATATAACACGCCAGAAATTAACCTGTAGATTTATTGCTTATGACTATCACTCAGAAAAGAACTGAGTCGTTGAAAGTCTTGGGGAGAAAAGAAGTAATGTGAAGGTCACGCCAAGTCAGGTCATAAGTGTGAAGGAAATACTTTTTCTCTAATTTATCTACAAGAGCAGTGAAGAGAACCTTCTCAGAATTTGGCGCAGTGGTATGATTCTCGGCTGTTCTCGGCTACCAGCCGAGAGGGCCGGGGTTCGAATCCCGCCGCTCACTAATGGCTTGGATTGTGCAACTGCATAAATCTGGTAGCCCGTCAGCCTATCGGTCCGAAAAAACTCGAGAGGTTCAGTAGGAGAAAAGGTACCAACCCTCGGGCTGGGGAGTTAAATGGTGGGCCTGAATAAGAATCGACCAAAGCAGAAGCTGATGTAATGTTTGCAAACCACAGTCAATGGCATATAGATATGTTTTTGCTAGAGGAGAAATTGGAAAAAACTCGAGGTTTTTTGTTGTCGTTGCTGTTGTTGTTGTTGTTGTTAATGGTTGTTTTTATTAAAGGGATGCTCATGAAAATCGTTGTCTTTCCCTTTGCATTTGATCAAAGGAAATTTATACAATTAACCGGAATAACAAAGCATGCCACGCTGTTAATGACTTCGGTGTTCTCATCCCTTTAAATTAAATATATTTCACTGGCAGTTTCCATATGTTTGATATATTCTGACAAAGAAGAAATTCCACACTAATTATTATTCAAATTATGCTGAATTCCCCTCGTTCCAGGACGGAAGATTTCGCATTTCCCTTGACACGAAATTATTTTTGGATGTCGACTTCGTTGTGTAGAATTGATGAGAGGATCTTTTGTGATATTTCCTGTCACATTACAATTGATACGAAGTCTTAGTTATCAAGAATTGAAATACGACCGCGTCTCCCGCGCAGCATGGAAGGCGATTGACTGTTTTATTATGTAAATCATTTTCCTGGAAATCTTCGTACCGATGCCATCTGAATGCTTTTGCTTCGTGTCCTCGTCGGAGTATAGTGTGCCTGGATGCTAGTATCCGTGGCCATTTATCTGATCTTCCAATTAAGGCTTCGGAACATTTATTTCTCTCTTTTTTCCTTTTTTTTTATTTCATGACTGTGACAGTCCAAAAGCCACCGAGCAGGCGAACTCTCTTTTTTTCATTTTTCTTTTTATTCAAATTTTTGCGAATATATATATATATATATATATATATATATATATATATATATATATATATATATATATATATATATATATATATATATGTGTGTGTGTGTGTGTGTGTGTGTGTGTAGAATATACTGGTCAATTTTACCAGGTACATATGTAATTGTAATAGCTTCTAGTGACAAGCGTATCCAAAAAGCGCGAAGAATTCGAGAAAGTTAAGAGGGCATTGTGGCTATTACAATTACACACACACATGTATATACGCACACACACACACACACACACACACACATATATATATATATATATATATATATATATATATATATATATATATATATATATATATATATATATATATATATTTACGAACTCTTTGTTGCGTTCATTTTAAAACTGGGCGATGTTGGGATGTTTGGCTCCCGTGTAGTAAAATATTTGTTCATTTATTTACTGGTTCGATGAGGAAATTCGTGACAGACTCTAACGCAAAGCCGGAAACGAGTCCAGATAGATTCGTGTTCGAGATAAAGTCAGATTTTGTAAAAAAAAAAAAAAAAAAAAAAAAAATGTGTTTGTAACTTACGATGTATTATTATTTATTTCCTGATAATTTCTCGAATGTGTATTTCGCAATTTCTCGAATTTGTATTTCGCTCAACGACTTGTTTTTTTTTATATAAAGAGGTTTTTTAAAATTTTATTTTATTTAGAAAGAGTTTCTAAAAGCTGGAACGATATCATAACCCCTTTGGCATCCACGTCAGGGCGTGCCATCCATTACCGGGCGGGTTCTCTCTTTAAAAATGATATATTGTCTTTCACATCTCTATAGATTTCCCAGTCAAGTTAGAATTAATAGGGGTGGGTGGGGAGGGGTGGGCAGAGGATACTATGAAGGCTAAGGGAGGGAAAGAGGGAGGCAGTGCATTTTATAGTGCGTGTGATCCTCCATATTTTATATATCCCCTCCGGAGGAACAATAGAATCGAGTTCGCATTGTGTGAAACTTTATTAATGAATCGTTTCAGCGGCCGTGACGTCGGCGGTTCGGTCCTGAATTATATATATAGAGTTCCAGACCCTATCGGTCTTTCCGTGGATATTGGCGAGGAGCAATTTTCGGCCGAATTTCGGCTGTCTCTCTCGCGAGAAATGGGCTCCCCGGCGTTTTCGTCATTCCTCTTCCATTGTTTTGATTTCTCACGAAATTAGGATCTTGAGACCCGTCTTCTCAATCCGGATCTGGGGGTGACTGTCTCTCCATTGAACTGAAAAAAGAGATGTGACTGAGCAACTGAACATTCCCCCCTGTGGCACCTGAACGTTTCCCCTGTGGCACCTGAATGTTTCCCCCTGTGGCAACTGAACATTCCCCCTGTGGCAACTGAACATTTCCCCTGTGGCAACTGAACATTCCCCCTGTGGCAACTGAACATTCCCCCCCTGTGACAACTGAACATTCCCCTGTGGCAACTGAACGTTCTCCCCTGTGGCAACTGAACATCCCCCCTTTGGCAACTGAATATTCTCCCCTGTGGCAACTGAACATTCCCCTTGTGGCACCTGAACATTCCCCCCTGTGGCAACTGAACATTCCCCATGTAGCAACTGAACATCCTCCCTTGTGGCAACTGAACATTCCCCCTGTGGCAACTGAACATTCCCCCCCTGTGGCACCTAAACATTCCCCCCTGTGGCAGATGTGGCACTGGTGAGGGCCTCGGCAGAATATGAGAAGGGAGAGAGAGAGAGAGAGAGAGAGAGAGAGAGAGAGAGAGAGAGAGAGAGAGAGAGAGACCGAGTCTCTGATTTCGGTCCTCAATCGTCCATCACCTTCCGTCCATTGAGAGCCGTCGCTTTGTCAAAGCTAAATCATGGCTTTGTTTTAATCATTCGCAAGTTATCCGACTGGACGGGAGAGATATATCCCCGTTCATATGTCCGGACGAACGCGTTGACATTAACGGCTGTGGGGTTTCTTATCTTTCCCCCCTCCGACTCCGGTTCAGCTGCTGGTTGGCAGATAGTGCTTGCAGGAAGGACATGGTTTATCTCGTATGACTTTGGCAGAGGGAATGTATACGTGCCCGGTATTGGGGCGTGGGTGATGGGGAGTTGGGGGGTGGGGGGAGATGGACCGGGTTAGGTTCGGCTGTTTAGGAGAACCCACGGCAATGCACGGAGAGAGAGAGAGAGAGAGAGAGAGAGAGAGAGAGAGAGAGAGAGAGAGAGAGAGAGAGAGAGAGAGAGAGAGAGAGAGAGGTTGCGTAGGGAAAGCTAATATATAAGGAAAGCCGAAAGATGAAAAGAGAGAGAGAGAGAGAGAGAGAGAGAGAGAGAGAGAGAGAGAGAGAGAGAGAGAGAGAGAGAGAGAGACTATGTAGGGAAAGCTAAAATATAAGAAAAGCTGAAAGATGAAAAGAGAGAGAGAGAGATGGCTAAGGAACGCTAAATGATAACGAAAGCTGAAAGGTGGAGAGAGAGAGAGAGAGAGAGAGAGAGAGAGA
>NC_089796.1:74983862-74991362 GCF_040412425.1 Macrobrachium rosenbergii | reverse complement strand
CTCGTCAGGCCAGCCTTCATATTTTGCGTGCTGCGTCTCGCGGCAGTTTGTTTGTACGTAAACATCTCAGATTTATGGGTTCATTTTTATACGTTGTTATATGTAAGAACTGCGCTTTCTTTTCTGTCGTCTGGTTTATAACCTCACGTCATTGTTTTGACGTCATTTTGTGTCTTCCTAAAACAAAACACAAACAAACACTAAAGTTTCTGTACTGGTTTAAAATTCGCTTCCTTTCTGATAAGTTAGAAGAATCCGCAATAATATCCAACGTCCGGATGCGTTCGTATTAGCGGCCGGAATGTCCCTTTTAACCGGATAATACTCCACCTACGTAATTCGATATTTTCTCGGATGCATTTAACAAAGTTTCTTTCAAGCCGAGACCAGCCATTTCCTCTCGGTCACGGAGCGCGCTTGCTGGAGAATTCATCTGAGCAACCCCCCGCATCACTCGTCATTGCTTCCTCGAACAATCCGAATTTTACCATTATCGCCTTAATTGTTTCCCTTAAGTGTTATTTTTTCTCGCCCGCCGCGGCGGCCCGCATCCAATAAAGCCCTCCGGCGCGGGGGAGAGCGGGGGCGGGGGTGTTAGAGGTCGAAGGAGGAGCGCAACACGTTAGGGAGCATCGCATTAGGGCGACCAATGGCCTCCTCCCCAGTGTAAACGGCCCTGCAATTTTAAGGTTCAAACTTTCTAATTATCAATTGTCTGTGCGCGTGACACGCTCGTCTCGCCTCTGCCAGCAGATGCTGGATGTGGGGGCGGGGAGTGCAGGGGGAGGGGGGGGAATTGGGTTGAGAGGATGGCCTTTTTGGAGGGGGGGTGTTAAGTATGCAACCTCCTCGGGTGGTGGTCTTGGGCATGTTCCTGGGCTGCTTTTATGATGGATGGGAGTTTTTCCATAACCCTTAGCATACCCATAGTTCAGCCACCTCTTTCATTAGTTCTCATCGTTAAAATGAAAATATTTCGTAAATGTTATTGCTAATTACGCATTGCAAAAATACACATTCCTCCTAACTGTCCTTGAATTTCAAAGGAATGCTTGTCTGTAGGTATTTGCAACTGAAGTATCACGTAAACATAGTCTGGAAATAAATTTTCTTACGTGATTTGTGGGTTTAACACAAAAGAAAAAATCTCTAGGTGCTTCGAAGCGTCGGCGGGAGCCGAAGCAAGAAAATCAGAAGTAGAAAGACCGAGATATAAACTCCCATCATAAATGGAGAGGAAAGAAGGACGGGAAAAATGTCTGAGGTAAGAGGAAAAGGGATATTAAACCAAGGGGAGAGAGAGAGAGAGAGAGAGAGAGAGAGAGAGAGAGAGAGAGAGAGAGAGAGAGAGAGAGGGCGCATTCTTCGCCTAGGCTGTTTTTCTTTCTGGAAAGTTTGAGGGCAATTAGAGATCCTTTCATCAACTATCAAACTGGAGGCATTTTTTCTCTCCTTCCCTGGGCCTGCCTTTTGTGGTTCTCTTCCTTTCTGCTGGTTGTCATGCATCTCTCTCTCTCTCTCTCTCTCTCTCTCTCTCTCTCTCTCTCTCTCTCTCTCTCTCTCTTCGGCCTCGTGGTACATGGAAATTGCGAATGGGCGCTTTTCCCCTGTTGACCTAACCAATGAATTATGTACCTAGTTCTTAGTTGAAGTTGTGGTTCGCAGCTATGTGAAAGAGCATCTAAAATATTCTCTCTCTCTCTCTCTCTCTCTCTCTCTCTCTCTCTCTCAGTGCTGATATATCGCCTTCTCTTTCACTTGGAGCGATGCTTTCTGTACTATTTAAAGGCATTGCTCTCTCTCTCTCTCTCTCTCTCTCTCTCTCTCTCTCTCTCTCTCTCTCTCTCTCTCTCTCTCTCTCTCTAGTACCCTGCTTTGGATTTCACTGCTTTGGATTTCACTTCGTTCCCATGTTTTCCCCAAAAATTCCGTTTTCATGCCTTTTGTACTGCGTATATTACTGTAAGAAACTTTCAGCCGCGGCCCATGAAACTCAGCCAAGGTCCGGTGGTGGCCTGAGTTGTTGGTACCTATATCGGTGCCAGAAGTACGATTATTGCTAACTTTAACCTTAAATAAAATAAAAAGTACTGAGGCTAGAGGGCTGCAATTTGATATATTTAAAGATCGGAGAGTGGATTATCAACATACCAATTTACAGCTCTCCAGCCTCAGTAGTTTTTAAGATCTGAGGGCGGACAGAAGAAGTGCGGACTGAAAATAAAGTGCGGACGGACAGACAAAGCCCGCACAGTAGTTTTCTTTTACAGAAAACTAAAAATTGCCTCTTCCACGTAATGGCATATAATTATCTGTATTGGTCGTTAGGTCCTTCATCATATTTCATTTGAATTTGTATTTTCCTCTTAAATTCTGTCCTTTAAATCGTGGGACGCTTTTAATCTGGAAATATAGCCTCACTGCAAATTACGGTTATATGGGGATAATAAGCCGTCACAACGAAGTGTTTTCTGGTAATTACAGCATCAATTTGAATTTATTGCCCTGGACATGAAACCATAGCCACCGTTTTTTATTGTCACAGACACTTCGTTTTTTTTTTGTGGGGTGTTTTTTTTATTTTTGATGTCATGTTTTTGAAAAACAATCCTTTCTGCATTTTACTTTTCAGCAGTTCCCCAATAAACTTGCAAACTAAACTTATTTGCGAGGCTGCCATCTCTTAACCACTCCATAACATCAACTATTTTAAGATCTGTGTTATCATCAAAACACTTCTTGTCATAAACAGTGTCACAGCACCGAAAAAAAAAAAAATAAGAAGAAATTCTTCCCCTAAGCATATTACTCTGTCACGGCAAATTTAGTTGTTGGGACATTGCTCCATCTTGACAACGCCGGGCATAAATTATATACTTCCCCTGAATGTCACCCATCATCAGAAATGTTGGTGCTATGAATGTTATCTCGCAGACGATGTGTTAAGACGAGTTTACGCCCTTGTTGTCATATTCTGTGTTGTAATGAGTTTGCTCTTGTTCCCTGTCACTCTTAGCTTCGCCATATTTAAGAATGTGGCACTGTTGATAAGAATGTGGCACTGTTGAAATCTTTTTCATTTTATTGGTCTCATTTACAGTATGGGTATGTTAAACATTTTGCATGCACTCGCAGACTGAGAGAGAGAGAGAGAGAGAGAGAGAGAGAGTTACAAGGATTGGATGTCTCAAAGATTTTTCAGTCCATCCGAGGAGACATCATGTGCTCACCTATCTCTAGGAGCAGCTTTTACCGTTCATTCACAGTGTTCTAATGATTTTGTCTAGCTTTCTTTTAAACTCTTCCACACTGTTGCTGTTGACAACTTCTGGTGGCAGTTTATTCCAAGTGTCACATATCTTGTATGTGAAGAAGTTCCCACAATCAGATGTATTGTATCTGTTCAGAGAGAGAATGTGTTTCTGCTGTAAATTTAAAAAAAAGTCTTAACATTACTTAATCATATAAACATTTTGATCATTATGAAATAATTGGATTGGAGTGTAATAATGACCACCTAATAAATTTAGTCTTGCAGTAGTGACTCGCAGATCAAAGACAGTTTTTATAATCTAATTTTGAAACTTGAGAGAAAACTTTATCGCCAAATATGATTAGAGTCGACCACATGAAAGAACAATACTGTTGGCCATGTCCAGCGCTTTTGATTAAAATAATTGTGGAGAATTATCACATTTTATGGCTGAATATATATTATGTTTATAGAGGATGAATATATTTTTCATAAGCTGTATTTTAACAGGGATCTTTCACATTCACAATTGATCCCCAATTCCCTTTTCCTGCCGAGAAAACCAGATTTGCTGAACAGCAGAAGCACCGATCTGCAGTAAATGTTTAGCCTCGCTGTCGAACTTCTCAGTTCCAGAGGTCCTTTATTCCTCACACCGTTGGACTGTGGAACAGTCTCACTGAGGATGTCAGTGCAACTGGAACTTCAAAAGTTCAAGCGAAGATGCAATGCATTAATACCCTAATACTAATCTCTTTGCATTTTAATACGTTTTGTCTATTCATTTATTTTTCCTTTTTTTAATAAGTGAGATCTCTTCTTTCTTTATTTCCCTTTACCTCCTCGTACTTCTTCGTAACGAACATCTTATTCTTTCTAAGCTTGAATTTCAAGTCAGTGGCCCCTGCGGTCTTGTTCCATATGAATAGGGTTCCTCTTCTGAATAATAGAATAATGATAATAATCATATAGTCCTTTGATGGCCAGGAATTTGACTTTTCCTGATTAGGCCCGTTTGTCGAGACTCCCAACACATCTTGAAATATGCTGTATAACCTACAGACACTTCCGATTCCAACTTGCAGGAGGACACACTTATCTAGGCATGCTGTCGCATTATGTAGGCCATATTGGCTCGGCTCCGTTATCGTCAGTCAGGTTGTTAATGTAGCATTCTTATGAGGCGACAGACATCTAATATAATTTTCCCGGAATCAATTTCTACCCGATTTCAGCCTCGTGGAACGCGTTCAATATTCAAATTTGTGTCGAGTGGCGCCGCCAGAAATCTCCAGGCTGATGAATTCATTCGTCTGTTTGATTCAAGTCGTCTGCGTGTCCTTTGGGCCTCCCACCGGGGAGCTTATTACATTATAATAATCAGTTGTCTAATATTTGACCGGGGAGATGTTAGAGTCATACCAGAGCTTTTTACAATTCTATTTTCCATTGGTCTTATTATGTTCGTGTTGAAATTTTTCCCTTCTGGGCTTTGAAAGGTTATTTTGGTGAAAATATGCTGTTCGTGATATAAATGATTGTTATTGGCATTATAGTTGTGGTTGTTATTGCTGCTGGGTATTTTATTCCTCACACTGTTGGATTGTGGAACAGTCTCTCAGAGGATGTCGTGCAGTTGGAACTTCTTCAGAAGTTCAAGTGAAAATGCAATGCATTACTTCCTTAATGCTGTTCTTCTTACATTTTTAGTACTTTTTCTTATCTACTTATCTGTTTATTAATTTATTTGTTTTTCGTTTTTTGATAAGTGGGGTCTCTTCTTTCTGTATTTTACTTCCTCTTACTTCTTCCTAATGAACATCTCATTCTTTCTAAGCTTGAGTTTCAAGTTAATGGCCCCTGTGGTGGGCCTGTGGCGGGCTTGTTCCATATGAATAGATTTTATCTACTAAGCATGCCTTAGTTTTACCATACCACTGAGCTGATTAACAGCTCTCCTAGGGCTGGCCCGAAGGATTAGACTTATTTTACGTGGCTAAGAACCAATTGGTTACTTAGCAACGGGACCTACAGCTTATTGTGGAATCCGAACCACATTATAGCGAGAAATGAATTTCTATCACCGGAAATAAATTCCTCTAACTCTTCATCAGGCGGCCGGAGAATCAAACTCCGGCCCAGCGAGTCGCCAGTCCGCAGCTCTACCGACTCACCAAACGAAGAGCTGATTTAATCTACTGAATAATAATAATAATAATAATAATAATAATAATAATAATAATAATGACTTCGATATTGCCTTTCGTTATTACGTAGATGCTCAACTTCGTCCCTATGAGAGCGACCAGTAATCCTCCCAAGGAAAAGCTCCCTCAGCCGTGGAGGAGGAGTGTCGAGGATGACCCGCCGTCGTTCCTCCTCTAGACAAATTGCGAGATCTCCAACGAGTTCTTGTCGCCCCTTGCGCCAACGTAGTAGAGAGTAATGACATTAAGCGCCTTGTATTCATATATAAGAATATCCCTCTTCCAAGCGAATGCCAGGCCGCGCATCAGCCATCAAGGCCTTATTAAAATGGACATTACCCATTCCAGTCACTGGAAAAGGGCGTCTGCCCGTGGAACGGACGCCGCGGGGACGTCGTTTGGCCCCCTTTGGAGGATCTTAATTTGGCCCCTCTTTCGTTTTGCGTCTTATTTTTCGAAAGTGGCCGTGAGACCCCTGTATTTAATTTTCCTCCGTATTTGAGATCTCTTAAGCCCCCCATCGGACGGAGTGGCACATCTGGGAATCTTTAGGCAACGCTAATTACAGAAGAAAAGTTAAAGGAATTGGTGAGCCCCGACACTCACTACAACAAGTTTTATTTTCTGCTGGAGAAGGAGGAGGAGGAGGGGAGGAGGAGGAGGAGGAGGAGGATGGGGGGTTCTTGGTGGGGTACATCCCCGAGGATTAGAGGGGGAGAGGGCGCGGAACTTGTGATGAAAGGGACAAGGGTGAGGAGCGGAAGAGTTTTTTTTTTTTTGTTTTTTGTTTGTTTGTTTGTTTTTTGGTTCCAGATGAGTTTGTATCTTGTAGATGACGTGAGCTGATTGTTCGTTTTTGTGAGGGGGGGAAAAACATTTTCCACAAGAGGAAGTGAGATTAAATTTGAATATTGTGGCAAAACTATGCTATGTCGTGTTGAAATTACTGTCTGAAAGGAATTAGTAGATGCACCACTGCAACATTTGTAAACAAGCTTAAATTCCCAGACCTCTTCAGTGAAAAACTAGGATTCCCATATAACTGAAACGAAGGGACCATTACAAATACGCATTGGGTAGTCTCCATGCCCCCGTCCCCCGTAGGGGGTTAGTGCCGTCAGTACACCTCACGTGGTGCACTGTAGGCATTACTTAAGGCTCTTTGCAGCGTCCCTTCGGCCCTAGCTGCAACCCCTTTCGTTCCTTCTCCTGTACTTCTTTTTTTCCATCTTACTTTCCACCCTCTCCTAACAATTGATTCATAGTGCAACTGTGAGGTTTTCCTCTTACTACACCTTTCAAACCTTTTTACTGTCAATTTTCGTTTCAGCGCTGAATAAGCTCATAGGTCCCAGCGCTTGGCCTTTGGCCTAAATTCTGTATTCCGTTTTGTTCCATGACCCCGTCAGGCAACTGATATGCATTGAAAAGGACAGTTTTATTTACACGCCGACAGGGATTTGCAAGGCACAGGGAAATGGTAATGGAGAAGTTAGGTCATAACCAGTCACCATGGTACTGAATGTTACCTAATGTCAGATGTCTTTCCTATCATTGACATATATAGTACATTTGCTATGGCGAGGAAATGCATTTCTCTTATCGTTTCATTCTTCATATTTTGTAGGGCTGCTCTGTTCATGTGGCACTTACAGGAGAGTACAGGTATATTATTATGAATAATAAATACACCTCTCTCTCTCTCTCTCTCTCCTTATTGTTCTTCCAGCCATTCTTGTTTACTCTTTTGCGGCACTGAGAGAGATATATAAATTTTGTGAATTGCAGGAACTTTGTTCAGTTTTATGAATTACAGGAACTTTGTTCTGCTCTCTCTCTCTCTCTCTCTCTCTCTCTCTCTCTCTCTCTCTCTCTCTCTCTCTCTCTCTCTCTCTCTTATTGTTCTTCCAGCCATTCTTGTTTACTCTTGTGCGGCACTGAGAGAGATATATAAATTTTATGAATTACAGAAACTTTGTTCTGCTCTCTCTCTCTCTCTCTCTCTCTCTCTCTCTCTCTCTCTCTCTCTCTCTCTCTCTC
>NC_089796.1:74971362-74978862 GCF_040412425.1 Macrobrachium rosenbergii | reverse complement strand
GTGTCAGCATTTGTAGGCAAAGGAAATGAGTGAGGCAGTATTCGTAGGCAAAGGAAATAAATGAACAGTTAATCATAAGCAAAGAAAATGAGTGAGGAAGTATTTAAGAGCAGAGGAAATAAGTGGAGAATAATTAAAGGCAAAGGAAATGTGCGTGGAAATATTCATAGGCAAAGGAAATGTGTGAGAAAATATTTATAGGCAAAGGAAATGTGAGGGGAAATATTCATAGGCAAAGGAAATGTATGAGGAACTATTCAATAAGCAGGGGAAATGTGTGAGGAAATATTCATAGGCAAAGGAAATGTGTGAGGAACTATTCATAGGCAAAGGATATGTGTGGGGAAATATTCATAGGCAAAGGAAATGTGTGAGGAACTATTCAATAAGCAGGGGAAATGTGTGAGGAAGTATTCATAGGCAAAGGAAATATGTGAAGAACTATTCAATAAGCAAAGGAAATGTATGAGGAAATATTCATAGGCAAAGGAAATGTGTGAGGAACTATTCAATTATTCCATAGGCAAAGGAAATGTGTGGGGAGATTCTCATAGACAAAGGGAATAAGTAAGTAATAATTCATAGACAAAGAAAACCAACGAGAAAGTATTCATAGCCCCATACCCCCCCAACACCCCCAAGCTGGGAAGAGCGGAACAAACATCAGCAGAAATAAAGGAAGGCAAACTGTAAGCAGGAAGATTCGGCTGACTGTGGAAAGTGGAGGCCGATGTAAAGAGAGAGAGAGAGAGAGAGAGAGAGAGAGAGAGAGAGAGAGAGAGAGAGAGAGAGAGAGAAAAGTATCATCAAGAGAGCTTCTGCTCACTGTACTCTTTTTAATTGAAAAAGTAAAGACTTGGGCGTTTTAGAAATCCCGGTGAGAATTTCCACCAATTAGACTCAGTAAATATGACCTCTCTCCCATTAAGTTAAAGGGGGCCCAGCCCCCCACCCCCCTTTTTTTTGTCCTTTCGTTTTTGCAACGTTGATGCCAAAATCTGCGAAGTTGCTTCTTCTGTTGGTTGGCCCTGTCTTGCTGCTGCGAAGCGTTTTCCTTTCCGGCGAATGGGTGGGAGAGAAGACTGTTGCGTAGCTTTTTTATTTCTTCACATTTACGGGCTCTGAGGCATAGCTTTTTATTTTTTCACATGTACGGGCTCTGAGGCATAGCTTTTTATTTTCTCACATGTACGGGCTCTGAGGCATAGCTTTTTATTTTTTCACATTTACGGGCTCTGAGGCATAGCTTTTTATTTTTTCAAATGTACGGGCTCTGAGGCATAGCTTTTTATTTTTTCACATGTACGGGCTCTGAGGCATAGCTTTTATTTTTCATGTACGGGCTCTTATAGCTTTTTATTTTTTCACATGTACGGGCTCTGAGGCATAGCTTTTATTTTTCACATGTACGGGCTCTGAGGCATAGCTTTTTTATTTTTCACATGTACGGGCTCTGAGGCATAGCTTTTTATTTTTTCACATTTACGGGCTCTGAGGCATAGCTTTTTATTTTACAGGCTCTAAGGCATAGCTTTTATTTTTCACATGTACGGGCTCTGAGGCATAGCTTTTTTTTTTCACATTTACGGGCTCTGAGGCATAGCTTTTTTTTTTCACATTTACGGGCTCTGAGGCATAGCTTTTTTTTTTCACATTTACAGGCTCTCAGCTTTTATTTTTTCACATGGGCTCTGAGGCATAGCTTTTTATTTTTCACATGTATGGGCTCTGAGGCATAGCTTTTTATTTTTTGTACGGGCTCTGACGGCATAGCTTTTTGATGTACGGGCTAGCTTTTTATTTTTCACATTACGGGCTCTGAGGCATAGCTTTTATTTTCATTTACGGGGCTCTGAGGCATAGCTTTTTATTTTCTCACATGTACGGGCTCTGAGGCATAGCTTTATTTTCACATTTACGGGCTCTGAGGCATAGCTTTTTATTTTTTCACATTTACAGGCTCTGAGGCTTTTATTTTTCACATTTACGGGCTCTAGGCACTGCTTTTTATTTTCACATTTACGGGCTCTGAGGCATAGCTTTTTATTTTTTCACATTTACGGGCTCTGAGGCATAGCTTTTTATTTTTTCACATTTACGGGCTCTGAGGCATAGCTTTTTATTTTTTCACATTTACGGGCTCTGAGGCATAGCTTTTTATTTTTTCACATTTGGGCTTGAGGGTATAGCTTTTTTTTTTCACATTTACGGGCTCTGAGGCATAGCTTTTTATTTTACACCTTTACGGCCTTTGATGCATAGCTTTTTATTTTTTCACTTTAGGGGCTTTGTTGCATAGCTTTTTGTTTTCACATATATGGACTCTGAGGCTTAGCTTTTTATTTTTTTCACTTTTACTGGCTCTGAGGCATAGCTTTTTATATTTTTTACACATTTACAGACTCTGATAATTTAGTAGGTTTATTTTTAATGTAATTACTTCTCTATTTATTATTCGAATCAATTTTCCCTTTATTTCGCCCTGTATATTCTGTGGTCGTAAATCTTTCACCGACTGGTAAATGACCGGCGACTTTTACTTCCAGATTATGCAGCAAGAACTCCCATTGCATATATTTCTAATAACTCCTGGGTCCTATCCGCGTATGAATGGGAACTGCATTTTAATGTTTATTTATACGTGCGTATGTATCGCATGCATTGCTCTTGGCGCCCGCCTCGAGGAGAAATGGCAACTGGGATATTATCGCCTAAATAGAACCCAGAATTTCTTGGTATGACCCGACCCAGGAACGGGTTTTTATTGGTGGTGGCCGAGGGATGTTTAAGCGAGGATTTTGATGCCCCTGGTTTACCTTCAGGATGGCATCTAATAACTGAGCTCTTTCTGTTTGTCTGTCTATCTGTCTGTCAGACACTTGGTGTCCGTCCTTCGTCTGGGACCAGTGTTCATCTATAAGCCCTCTAATTTGAATTAAGCGCAGATGTCTGTTTATTCTTAGCAAGGTTTGGAAATTGTATTAATTCTAATTCTAAGCTAGTTTCGGAAATTGCATCTCTCTCTCTCTCTCTCTCTCTCTCTCTCTCTCTCTCTCTCTCTCTCTCTCTCTCTCTCTCTCTCTCTCCAGTTTTCGGAAATATACTGAAGACGCTCACCGCAGTTTACGTAATCATTTTTTCCTACGGAAGTAGAATTTACCTGCAGTTTTCGTATTATGAAGAAGGAAAAATCCGAATGCCTCCGTACGTACGAAGGCCTCTTAATCCAGTAGTAGAAGCAGGACTTCAGAATTGTCCCTGTCTTCCAGTGTGAACGTCCTCAAGGCGGGGTAACTGAGGTAATTAATTACCACCGAGCTTTCTCATACACGGCTAAGACCGCCATTGCCAACGCCATTATTATCGGGAGGTAGACAATAAAGAAAGGATTTTAATATTTCTTTTCCTATTTCGGTATAATTTCCTGCCTTCGGGACATAGCGCCACAACTGCGATAATTCTCTTTCGGAATGGTTTTCTTTTTTCGGGAGGCGTAGTGTGGCCCCCACCGGGCGGGGTTGGGATATAGCCCGGGGCTAGGTTTGGGTTGATGGGGCTTTGTTCAGCTCATCGGGTAGGATATACCCGGGTAGGAAGGATACTCGTCGCCTCGCGGAATATCTTTTTTCAATATCCGATTCGGCAGAATTTATTCTTATTTTCACTCATTTTCTCCTTCTGTAATTTTCATAAAAAAAAGAAAAGGAAATATGCTTTACCAATATCGGGATGAGAGAGAGAAAAAAAACAAGATTGGCTTTTCGGGTTCTTTTCGAGAGGCTATTGGTGCCATTATAACTGCTAAAGGCTTCGTTTTGGAAACTTGATTCTCTCTCTCTCTCTCTCTCTCTCTCTCTCTCTCTCTCTCTCTCTCTCTCTCTCTCTCTCTCTCCATTTAGGTAAGTGCGAGTTGCAAGGGAAGCAGTTTTTTTTTTTTTTAAGTCTTCGTTATACGACCCTCCTTTCATATGAGGAGACCTCAGCTCTTAATTGACTGGAAACTCGGATTCATAAAACTGTCTGAAATGCCCAGAGCAGAAAATTGAGCTTCAAGAAGCTTACGTTATAGGAATAGTAAAGTTACAAGAGAGTTAGAGGAGAGAGAGAGAGAGAGAGAGAGAGAGAGAGAGAGAGAGAGAGAGAGAGAGAGAGAAAATGACGATATATATTTCCATGTTTTTAGGAATTCGTTACTCCCACTTTTTTAACAAAAACCACGTAGGCTATTGATATTTTATATTCGTTTTGAACAAGTGACGCAGCAGTCCAACGGAGAAGACAAACCCACTTCAACTAGCAGTTTCCAAACTCTGACAGAATCGAAGTTGCAAGTCCATGAACAAAAAAAAAAAAAATAAATAAATAACTACAAAGAGTACCTGTCCCCACATCCATTGTATCTTTCTTTGTGCACCCGACATCTTGTCTGTATCTCAGTGTAGCTAAGAGAGAGAGAGAGAGAGAGAGAGAGAGAGAGAAAGCTCACATTAGTGTTGGCGGCAAGCCGTAGGAAGCCAGTGACACACCATTTGTCTAAGAGGACTCGCCATGGATATACGAACTTCTTGTCCCCTTAACCCTTCGTTAGTACCCTCACTGCTTGAAACACTGTTAGTACCCTGGGGTATTTGAACACCCCAATCTTAAATTTCATGTCCTGTTCCTTATCATTACATGATGTTCATTATGTTTCTTTGTGAGTTTTATAGTTACCAATAAGTAAGAAAATCTACATTTGCTGATACTGAAGAATACTTTTGTATCAGATCAGGATCCATAAAATAGTTAAATTTCGACTTGCGTCATACCTTTACAGGGATAAGGAAATGAAAAATATATATTAAACATATTTTTTTTTTTCATATCAACAAAAGGCAATATCAATTAACAGTTATTAATACATATGAACTTGTATAAAAGAGCAGAAGAGTGAAAAATAACAGAATTGTTCTTATATTGAGTTACGTAAAATTATAGTCAATGTATACATAGATTATTTTAGTCTGATTCATCTCCTGATTGGTCCCCCTTCACATGCTGTGCAACTAACAGACAACTTGCTGTGATCATTGCGAACATGTTTACCACAACTTGTACACAATGTTTTGACTTTACGGTCACGTGACCTGTCACAAAATGCGCATCTTTTGCGCTTCGTAACATTGGCGTCTCCGTGGTTGCAGCAGTTTCTGCACCTTTGGCAACAATCTTCCAATTCCTGTTCTAGGTCCTTTTTAGACGTATGTTCTGCATTCTCCTCTTCAAATTATCTCAATGAGTTGCATACTTATGCTCTTGATGAAAAATCTTGTTTTTAGTTTGTTCTCAGGCTTGTGACTGTATAAAAATATGCATTTATTGTTGAAACATTCAACCCAGACAGTAAAAAAAGTCAAAGGCCAACGTCTGCTGTTTGCAGGGGTGTCATGCTCTCCAGCCATTTGATCAACCATATCTACTCCACCTTTGGTAGCATTGTAGAAGGTGATAATATCTGGCTTCTTATCATCACCAGAGGTTGGATCGATTTTATCATCAAGATGCATACTACTGAGGAGAACAACATTTTTCTTTTTTTAGTATCCGGGACATATGAAACAAGAGTAATCTTATTTGAAAACCAAACATGCTGCTACGCCTACCCTCTTCTTCACATCTAAGAATTCTAAAAGGAATCTCGCGTTTATTCTTTCTAAGAGTTCCAACTGCCAACTTATCTTCATCAAGCAATTTTTTCTTATAAGTGGGTAAGTGGTATACCAGTTGTCAAATGTAACATTTCGCCCTGATCCAGAGATTTCAGAGATAAGTCTTGTAACTACACTAATTGATGAGTTATCTACCTTGAATGGGCCATCAGGTTGTTTGCCAGCATATATTTCCATTTTACAAACATAGTAAGTTTAATCAGCCAATGCCTGTATTTTTATTCCATATTTAGCTGGTTTATTTGGGATGTATTGTCTAAATGGACATTTTCCTCCGAAAGCTATAAGCATCTCGTCAATGGTTACAAACGCTGATGGAGTATAGTTCTTCAGACAGTTTTCAACAAATATACTAAAAAGTTCTCTTATTGGGGCTAGTTTATCAAATTCCCTTCTAGCAAGTCGTGTTGCTTTATCATCGAATCGCAAACAACATAAAAAAAACGAAACGATGCAGTGACATTGTCAATCTAAATATCTCAACACCAGTGCCATCGGGATTCCATAGATCATCAAGGTTCATTCTGTTGCTATGATATATTCCTTAAAAGAGAACTAAACCAGAAATGCTTTCAATTATATCACTGTCTCTTGCTTTAGTTGATTGCTTATAATTCAGCCTTTTTCATTAGTCTTCTGAACCAATAGATCAATTATTTCTGGAGATATGAAGAGTCCCCAAAAATCAATAGGTGTCTTCGCATTCAGTGCTAGTCCTTTTGGTCCCTGGTCTCTCTCGGATAATATTATGAGGCTGAGTGCGAGATGCTGTTTTGGGTACCTTTTCTTGCCACCATGTATTCTTATCTTTCCCAAGCCATCCACCCACATCTTGGCACTTTCTTGGGGTTCATCTTGTAGATCATCAGAATCAGTTTTGGCAATCAAAATCAGAAACAACTCCATCCTCTTCCACTAAATCTGATTCCCCTTCACTGTCATCATCAGGTTCACTTGGATTATCACATTCTTCCAACATCCTTTGTATCCTTTCAATATCTTTTATAGTCATCCATGCTGTATATCACAAAAAATATAAAAAAGTTAAGTTCTAAGTGCTTTGAAAAGTAATATTCCTACAATACACAAATACAATGGAGGGAAAACTAATGACTAGATATGGAATTGTTTTGAAGTATATTCATCAAGGATCATGAAGTAAGAAGTTCAAGTTTCCTAGGTAAACATAACGCCAAAATCCAGAAAACTATTGAATGGCAAGTACCATGGGGTGATGTCACACCCCAAACCACAATAAATGCTTTTTTAACTGTGAGAATGGGATTATGAAATTCTCAGTAATTTATCTTCTTTTATTTGAAGGTGCCAGAAGATAGACCATGTCAGTATATCCAACTCAAAATTATAATAAAAATTGGGGTGTCCAACCCCAGGGTACTAACGAAGGGCATTTGCCTTTTTCTTTCTTGCCTGTGTAATTCCTTAGTTACTGTGCATTTAGCAAAGTAAAGCTTTCTTTACCTGGTCACTGTGGTTGTACTTAATTCGTAGAGTGAATTGTAGCGAAATGTTTTTGAGCTTATATTAGACTTTTGCCAACCTTTTTATTAGCAAGAATTGAAATGAATAAAAGAAGCTATAACAAAAGATGGCTCGGGATCAGACGATTTGGACGGGAGCCACGTGAATTTTCAGGACTTCCTGGTTGAGGCCGTGCGAAGGAAATTTAAGTTTCAGCCCCACTCCTCCATATTTCAATTTCCATGGCGTCTGCAAGACAAGAAACCGAGAATCCCATTTTCAATTTCCATTCTTAAAATCCTCTCTCTCT
>NC_089796.1:74956362-74961362 GCF_040412425.1 Macrobrachium rosenbergii | reverse complement strand
CCTGCGCTCGAATTTACGCGCAAGGTGGACCTCGCCTTACGCACAAATACGCCTTTTGTGACACCGAGCCTCTCTTGCTGGTAATGCGAGGGCAGAGCTCCGTTTCAGGGGACTGAATTTAAATGTTGCTTTTTCGAGACGAGATGTAAAACAAAGCCAGAAAAAGGAAGGGAGGTATCACAGAAGCATTATCATTTGCATGTTGTTGTCATCGATGGGGAGGGATGAGGAGAAAGAGAGAAGGAAAGGAGCGAGAGACATTCAGGCTGTATACTTCGAACGCCAGCCAGTCAGTCACCCATTCAGTTTGTATGTAAATTGGAATTTAAGCAAATATAAGGCAAGAATGAACCCAGGAAACAGGGTGATAAGGCAGGCAGTAGAGAAGATGAAAGAACCCATAGCAAATGGCACCAGGGTGCCAGAGACTCGGTGGAGGGATGGTTGAGGGAGGGGGGGGGGTGGTGGGTGGGTTGGAGGTAGGAGAGAGTCCTGGATTTAGGGAAATAGTGGAAAGAGGTTTCCTGAGGATCCAAGAGTTTAGGGGTGCCAGCCCCCTACTACCCCCCTGCCCCACAAGGGTGTGGGAGAGGGAAAGGAAAGGTTGGTTAGGAATGGGTGAGAGAGGGTACATGGAAGGATGAAGGGGGGGAGGGGGGAGATATCAAGTCAATTGAGAATCGCCGTCGGCGTCATGGTTGGGTGCAAAGCTTGGCCCGGCACTGGGGACTTTTGTTTCCAAGTGAACTCTGCGCGTCGTTCGGTTCCCGCTTGGCGACGTGAAGGAAAAGTAATGACGCCCTTGGTTTGCAATTATCATGGATCGGCTATGGAGGTTACGAGAGAGAGAGAGAGAGAGAGAGAGAGAGAGAGAGAGAGAGAGAGAGAGAGAGAGAGAGAGATCTTGTACCTGGCTGGCATAAAAGACTGAATCTGAATCTCCTGCCACAGGATAAAACAAAAAGAGAGAGTATTCTTTCTTATATAGAAATGATTTTGTCAGCATAATTGAAGAGACTTCAATATGGAAGGGGAAATTCGAGTATTAGAATTATTTGACATACATAAATCTCATACATGTGTATGTGTATATATATATATATATATATATATATATATATATATATATATATATATATATATATATATATATATATATAACTATAATATATATATTCATTTATATGCATGTACAAACAGAGTTATTACAGTACAATTCAGTTTTTCAAATTATATATTTTAGAATGTACCACATTTCCTGTAGGAATTGTTGCTTTGTAATATATAGCCGAATTTGGTAGGTTCGATGATTACATATACAAATCTTGTAGACTAGCCACTAACCAAACTAGCCAAACTCTTTGTAAGTGATACTCTTCTACCATTCTTAAAAAAAAAAAAGTTTAAAGTCCTCCTGGGCCTCGCAAGGCTCAAGGGGCCGGTGCTGAACTCTGGTTGCTTAGGCCGACAGCCTTTTACCATTCTAGAATTACATAATTTAGATAACTCCAGTTTTTCTTTGTAATGAAGAAATAGCGAGGTCGAAAAGGACAGCAGCAGCTAGTCTCGACTGGCTGTTGAATATGCCTCTCTCTCTCTCTCTCTCTCTCTCTCTCTCTCTCTCTCTCTCTCTCTCTCTCTCTCTCTCTGCACAATAGATATAGGATGTGAAGGGTATTGCAATAATCCGAAGACACAGGAGCCTCTCTCTCTCTCTCTCTCTCTCTCTCTCTCTCTCTCTCTCTCTCTCTCTCTCTCTCTCTCTCTCTCTGAGACCCAGAAAGAGGTATTGGATCTTGATAAACGAGAGAGAGAGAGAGAGAGAGAGAGAGAGATGGAAAAAAAAATATATCAGAAGAGGTAGGGGCTGAGAAAATCCATTTACACTTCAATTTCACACGAAGCAAATCTCTGCCCCTTTTGGCCCCTTCAGAATAATTGAAGAACAGCTCCTCACAAAGTGTAGGAAATATTTGATAGGGAATCGCATGCATACCTTAATGCAATGAATAACTCGGCACACAAGCTGTGTTAGGTTCCTGAAATATATATTTTTTTTTATCCTCAAACGCGAAGCCGTGTAAATTATATGCATTAGTTTACAAAAGAGTTGTTTAGATGTGCTCGTGGATAGTTCTCTCTCTCTCTCTCTCTCTCTCTCTCTCTCTCTCTCTCTCTCTCTCTCTCTCTCTCTCTTTCATATTTTCTCTTTAAACTATGAATCGGCGGTATTTCTCCCTAAAAGAGTAAAGTTTGGTTTTCACTGGTGATAGAGAAAGCTTGACGATAGGAGATGGAATGGCTTTGCAACTTTTCCAGTCTCGTTGGAAAAGCCTTTGATAAATATGTTTCTTCCTTTCCTCAGTTTTCAACATTTTCCTTTATTTTTGGAAGAAAATGAGTTGGTGTATTACTGCCTGGTGATAGACAACTTATCGTAACGAGTTTTATTTTGATTACGTCTGAGGCGTGTATGTTTATATCGTTCCTTTTGTGTCTGTTGTATAATATCTCTACATCAAAAAGACAGCATAAGATTACGGCATGGCTAGTCCATTCGTATTTCGTTTTTTTCACCACAAAAATAATTTGGATTTCGAAGCCTTGTCACAACAAATTGTTTCCAACAAAAATTTTTTTTACATACACTTATACTGCGCTGGAAGTTCGATGCATGTTGTACACTGAGAAATTTCGTAACTGAATGCTTCTCTTCCATATGTATATTCACTGAAGATTTTCAGTGTAATTGATATCCGAATGAAAAATTGCGGAATAGTAAACTGTATGTTGAGTGTGCTGAAGAGCCTTTCACAGTGATGTTTAATTTTATCATTCATCGAATCTTCTCGCTGGCTGTCATCACAAAGTGGATTTTTTTTTTTTTTACTTTTCCTCTTAACGGTGACAAAATATACTGTTACTTTGCTTCCTGTTTTTGGTTGTATTGTACAATGGTTTTATGCGAAGTCGTTTATTACAAGTACTGAATTCATTTTTTTTTTTACTTTCGTCAGCACAAAATTTTTGTGCTAGACTTTTTGGTTTTTTAATGTGCTCTACCAGTATTTTATGATTGTGACAGTGCAGTTTTTCGATCTATTTTTATTTTATTTTTTAACATATATTTTTTTTAATCCAACGTTGTTCTGCCACGATTTTAAACTCGCCATATTTCACTATAAATTCTGTTTGGCTTTCATGAGAATTTTTCGATACATTTTCAGTAATCCGTGTTGCATGTCTTCATTCGGTGAATTCTTTTTTTGGACGATGTATTACTTTAATGAATGATGTTACGTTGCGCAGTGTTTGATGTTCTGATTGATGTTCTGAATCTTTGTCCATTATAAAAATTTTATTCCGTCCTTTCTTTTTGGGAATTTATTACTTTTTCCTTTTTTTTTTTTTTTTACCCCAGACAAGGTGGTCAAGCATTAGGTCCAGTTTGGTTTTTGTGTCTTTGGCTTTTATGCGATGTGACTTGGGGACTTTTGCGAGAATTTTGCCTAAGGTAGGCCGTATGACTGGCACCATTTGATTATTTTGTTTTTAAATCCAAGTCTGAATATTTATTTTTTATTTTTATTTATTAATTGATTTGTTTTTATTTATTATTAGGCGGTTGGTGCGTGACTGGAATGAAGAAGCATGGTCTCTTAACTTGTTCAAAGTTTTATCATTTTTGCTCACCGTCTCGCACTGACAATTTTGCGTGCGTAATGTCTTACGCAGTGACGTGATTGGGTGTCTTGACAAGAAACAGTTTCTATATAAAAGCCTTCTTTGTTAAAGAGTTTCCTTTTTCATTGTTCTGAAATTGAGGAGTTTCTCTGGCGTTGTTGTCGCATCGTGAATGTTTGTCGTGTTTTCCTTAGGAAGATTTTTCTTAAAGCAGTCTCCCTCGGAAGGCTCCCGGACCATTTATTTTTATTTGTTTTCCTGTTCTCACCCTTTTAAGAAATTCGGGAGTGTATGTCTCGTCATGTTTTGTGGACAGTTATTTATTTTATGGTTTTTTATCTTTTTACTTTTATTTATACATTAATATCTATATCCATGTATCTGATGTGCCAACAGATTTGTACAAAGTCCGATGCCCTGGAATACAGGATCTGTAAAACAATATTTGGTTGAGTTAAATCATGTTTGTCATAATCATATTGTTTTTCCAGTTTACGCTTTTATAAAATATCATTTGATATCAATCACATACGTCATCGACGCAAGTTAGCACGTCAGTCATGAATTTAATTGCGTAAAGAACCTTTTTTTCATGAAAAAAAAATTATATTCCCCATTTCAGTGAAACCTTAGTTCTGTGAGTGTATGTTTGTTGTTGATGGATAACCCTGTGTTTCAATCTCTCGCAACTTTAGCTGTAAAAGGAGAGCGGGCTGAGTAGGAAACTTTCATTTTTTGGATGTTCCGCCAGAAAATTAAAAGAAAAAGGAAAAAGTAAATGAGTGTATAAAGTTTAGATTAGTTATTTCGACACAGAGGTCCCAATTCTCATTATCCTTTTTATTTTTTTTTTATTTTTTCGCTTTTGTTTACTGTTCCAATTTTTTTTTTCACGTATCGTTCCTGTTGTAAGTCTCGATTTTGTTCTTTATTGATAATGATGATAAACCCTATAAGACAGTATACGTTTCTTAATCACGATAATCTGAAAGACTTACGTGTAACATTCGTATTTTGTCCTTTTGTGATAAATATATAAAGTGTAGCCCTTCTTTAGTGCTGAGAATTGCAGTTTTATGAATAGTAATTAAAGTGTAGGATAATTTATTACACACACACCCACGTATATATACATATATATGTGTGTATATATAAAAATATATATATATATATATATATATATATATATATATATATATATATATATATATATATATATATATATATATATATATATATATATAGTATATCTAATAATGGCAATAATGTCCAGTGTATCAGAGATTTTTTTATTAATGTTCACTGTGTAATCTCCT
>NC_089796.1:74948862-74951362 GCF_040412425.1 Macrobrachium rosenbergii | reverse complement strand
CCACTCCAGTAGGCGAGGGCGTGAGGAGGTCCCGCCCAAGCCAGTTTGTGGGGGTCAATACCTTATGAATCTGTGGGAAACGGAATTTACTAGGCTGGGAACGCCTCTCTCAAAATGCAAATGACTGAATGCGCATTTGTAGTCATTTTGCAGACATTCCGCTGTAAAGAGAGAAAAATTTTTTTTTCTTTCGATATGCGCTTCCATTTTGTACTTAGATTCTTTTTTTGGCATTGGCTGAATTTTTTTTATGATTATGTACGTACATACATACTGTATATACATACATACCTATATATAATACATACATACATACACATTTTATATATATATTCAGATTATTGTCGCCTTTTTCTTTAGTAATGAATATCATATTCATATGTATGAAAATTAATTCTCTTATCCGTATGTATATATATATATATATATATATATATATATATATATATATATATATATATATATATATATATATATATATACTTATATATTAAATTAAAATTTATAAATCGAGTATGAGATGATTCAAATAAGACTAATGGACTTGCAAAAGTCTACGGTCCGAGAATCCACATTTCACTATCTCGTGACCCATTCATTGCTAGAAGCTGTCTCACTCTCTTTAACAGAACAATTAAAATATTAATTACAATACTCCTTTTCAGTTGGTTATAAGCTAAATCCCTCTTCTGTCAATTTAAATATATACAGTATTAAATTATGCTTAATGTATATACCTGAATAAAACAATGTATATATAATTTATATACTGTACATATACATACATACATTATAATACAGTGTACAGTATGCTTACACATACACACACATATATACATATACATACATGCATATGAATAATGTAATATGTACGCTCATTTACTTATATATGAACATACACAGATATTGAAATAAAAACATGGAAATATGACGTCATGCATTACGTTTAACAGGAGGGTTTAAATGGATGTGTACGACGGTTAAGCTTTTACGCACAGCAGTGTGTGTGATCCTGTGACTTATTCCGACGAACTCTTTCCGCAGTGGCTCCGACGAAAGTGGAACTGGTTGGCCTCGGGGGAGAGAAGGTCATTGAGGTCCGGGAAGGGGAGGAGCTTACCCTCGAGTGTCGAGTAGAAGACGCGAAACCGGTCGCCGAGGTGAAGTGGTACAAGAACGACAAAGAGATACCAGTCGGTAAGTTATGAATCTCTCTCTCTCTCTCTCTCTCTCTCTCTCTCTCTCTCTCTCTCTCTGTTGTGTCTGTTTTATGCAATGAATTTAATGCCCAGGCTCAAATGTGGAAATAATATTATTATTAATTTTAATAGTATTATCTCTCTCTCTCTCTCTCTCTCTCTCTCTCTCTCTCTCTCTCTCTCTGTCTCTGTCTGTTTTTATATAATGAATTTAATACCCAGGCTAAAATGTAGAAATAAAATTATTATTATTAATATTATTACCTCTCTCTCTCTCTCTCTCTCTCTCTCTCTCTCTCTCTCTCTCTCTCTCTCTCTCTCTCTCTCTCTCTCATTTAAGAAAATCGGATTTTTTACAAACCCTTTTATTTTAGTCTTTTTTTTTCGATCCTTACCTAGATATTTTATCGTGAAACTTTTTAATTATCTTTTTTATATTTTACTTCATTTCTGTTATCAGTAAAACTTCTCCTGATTTTAAGGAAGTCTGTTCTTTTAATTTGTTTCCATTTTACATGTCTTTATTTCCTTCTCTTGTGTAAAAAGAAATGTGTTGATACACAATTTTCTGCTTGATATAACATCAAATACTCCTGCAAAATACGTCAGCAGATCTGTAAAAAAATTACAGTATTGATTTGATGTGAAGGAAAATTTTTTAAAAATTCTCTCTCTCTCTCTCTCTCTCTCTCTCTCTCTCTCTCTCTCTCTCTCTCTCTCTCTCTCTCTCTCTCTCTTTTATTCAAAGGAAAAGCGATGCAGCATAGAGTTTCCATATCGGAATACTTTTCATTCACATTTGGCATTTTTTGCTCCATCATTTCAAAGGGAGACTGTGAGGTAACGAATACATGTTCTGAAAGAAATGGCGATGACCTCGAGTTTTTCTTTTTTACTTTTCTTGTGTCCAGAAGGGGTGGGCTTTGGATTCTCCCTTGTGTATATGCTCTCTTATTTGCCCATGTACATCTCTCTCTCTCTCTCTCTCTCTCTCTCTCTCTCTCTCTCTCTCTCTCTCTCTTTGTGTGTGTGTGCTTTTTATTTTAGGGGCTTGCTGCTTATATAATTATTCTCTCTCTCTCTCTCTCTCTCTCTCTCTCTCTCTCTCTCTCTCTCTCTCTCTCTCTCTCTCTCTCTCTTGCGTTGTGTGTGTGTGCGTGCATTTTGGGTGGGTGGGTGGGCTTGCTACTTAAATAATTATATTATTGTGACTGTCGCCAAGGTTACTGTATTTTTTTTTATTTGATTTGGGGAATGGTCTCTTCATGAAGTAAATGACCTCATAATGAAGTAAATATATC
>NC_089796.1:74923862-74943862 GCF_040412425.1 Macrobrachium rosenbergii | reverse complement strand
GTGGAAGTTTTCAAAATAAAAACTATAGTGATTTAATTTTCTGTTTTTACACTATAATGTATTCTTGACATATATTAGAGGTAAATGAAGGAGAAATTGCTCTTCTTGAAGTTAGCATTTCATAAAATGGTGGAAAAGTATAAAGAATTTATAAGGGATCTGTTGGTTTTCATTTTTACGAAAGACATTCAGCGTTTATGCGCTTCCATTATAAAGTTGTTTTTGAATGTGACTCATTATCACATACCCATTAAATTTCTCCCGCAATTAGGCTGTGATCCATAACTGATTTTAGACTTACTTTCTTTGACCACCGAGCAGCGAAGTGTTCCTATGAATTCAACAGTGGCTATATGCCGTTTCCTAAACCTGACCACTTGAATTGCTTGCATGTAATGCCACTGAAGTAGGTATTGGTTTACTTTCTTTGACCACCGGCTTATGTTACTGAGCAGCGTAGTGTTCCTCTGAATTCAACAGTGGCTATATGCCGTTTCCTAAACCTGACCATTTGAATTGCTTGCACGTAATGCCACTGAAATAGGTATTGGTAGATTATAGATTATACTTCACATTTGACGCTGATTGGTCGACTCTCAAGCTCAGTGTCTCAACTGTGCCAGCTTTAACCAACGTTATTTGTCTTCTCTACTTCTCAGAAATGTATCACCACAGCAGCAGCTGAGGTGCCTGAAGGAAAAGCTTTCTTTCTCGTGCCAGGAGAGATACAAGCGTGGAATTGTTACCCCTTGTATGCAAAATATTTAACGATGTTTTCGTGAAAATTTTGCATTTACAACTCGAGAATTCCATTTGTCCTGAAGGTATTATTGATTAAAAGAGCTAAGAATATTTAGATGAATCTGTGTGGGATTGACGTCAAGTTCTATTTTTTCCAGAGGAAACGACTTGGAATTTAGTTGTTTGAAGGGGGTCAGGAGAGATGTAAAACTTTTTAACTTTTTTTTCAGTGGAGTTGAGGAAAAAAAACTTTGGTGGAATAAGGAGGTGGAGACTCAGAATCAAAGTAGAAATACCGGATACAAGTGGAATGGAAAAGTATTCCGAATGGCAGAAAAAAAGCAGTTTTAATTTGACATGCATAACCTGTAGTATTGTGACAGTATTGAAATTACATTCAGAAGGCCTAAACAGGATAAAAGAAAAAATATATATACCCGAATACGACATAGAAATGTAGAGGAGATTAATTCAGAAAGATTAATGCTGTTGATTCGCGACTCCTCCTCCTCCTCCCCGTGTTTTAAAAACCGATGCTCGATTCCCGAACCTTCATTTTATTACGTTAGTCCGAATAGCAGTACTACAGCGTTCCAGCTCCAGGATTCCCAGAATAACGCTGGAGAGGAGACGGCCATAACAAAGATATAGAAATATCAGCGAGAGGTCGCGCTCCAGTAATTCAGACTTCAGGGGAATAGAAATTGAAATTGACGGGAGGAATTCATTTGGCATCATATGGCACGCATTTTAGAAAGCAAGGTCCATTCCTGTATTCTTTTCCTCCCCGGATGCAATATCACAGTAACACCTACCGGTATCCCCCCCACCCCCCATTCCCGTGGCTCTACTCATCTGCCTCCATTCCCCGGCCTCCCTTCCCCACCCTATCCCTCACCCCTCCAGTTCAGGAATTTCGGGAAATGTATTTTAAGTCCAGTAAGCATCGGTGATAGCAATTAGCCATGGATGAGTTCTGGGATATTGTTATACACGCTTGATGCTTAATAATATAATTACAGTAACATTTTTTTTAATATTCTGCGGCTCGCTTGGAATTCCCCTTTTGGAAACGGTTCCAGTTTAATTCTCTTTCACCATCTTCTCACTTGCATTCTCTCTCTCTCTCTCTCTCTCTCTCTCTCTCTCTCTCTGCCGAAATCGACTATTATTTGGAGTTACGTTCTATGTAGAACTGAAACCATAAGCGAACAGTTAAGGTGGGCATATGGCGATTACGCGTTTCCGGAGATATAGTTATTAGGTTTTGTAGAACATATACAGCATGCCATTGTCGTGCTTAAGAAGTGTTCCAGGAATGATGTTATGACTGTATTCGAGTTTAGTTTAATCGCACCGAAAGGTGATTTTGCCTGGCATATTTCAAGTTTGGCATCACTGCGCTCTTACGTCATTTACTTTATTTATTTATTTATTTTATTAATCTTTTTTGGAAAATATTAGTTGTATTCTGGCATATTCACTGGAGTGCTATTTTCTTTATTCTGAAATACTTCCTGTTTTCCTAGCAAAGGAAAACAGCCCCAAGGGTTCTGCGGAAAGTACTAACGAGCCCGAAGGACAATACGCCGAGTATTTGTGCTTCTCTGCTGACGTCTAGCAAAACGATGGCGATTACGTTTTTCGTGGACTGTGAAACTTAAAAGCGTCTGTGTGTTCAAGAGTACGTATTCAGAGGCTGCCGTATCTCATTGTTAGACCAGTGGGATCTCGTTTGCAAGAAAATGTATGGAGTAAGAACCTTATTCCCTGAGACTTTGAGGAGCTGTAACGTTTTATTCTTTTTTTTTTTCTGTTCTTCCGGCACCGCCCCTTCCTCCGTAAAAGGGAAATAGTTGTTGCATGTATGTATGTGTATTATATATAAATAATATATATAAATTTATATATAAAATATATGTATATATATGCATTATATATAAATAATATATATAAATTATATGTGTGTATATATGTATAATTATAAATAAAATAAAAATAAAAATGTAGAAGTAAATAAAGATAAAAATATAGATATAAATAAAATAAAAATAAAGATACAGATATAAATAAAAATAAAAATAATAATAAAAATATAGATGCAAATCAAATTAATAACAAAAATAAAAATACAGATCAAAGTAATTCCGGGCAAGATATATCCCAGGCCATGCCACAGACGATCCGAGACGAGCCCAAGAGGTTTAAAAGTGAGGGCGTCGCGTTTTTCTGCCGCCTGGAGGCCGCACCGAGCGAGAAAACCCAGAACCAGAGACGAGGCGTCCTTTACCCCTTCGGTGCAGGCGGGAGGCCGAGTTTTCCACGGGGTCTTTTTCTCCGCTCGGTTTTCCTGAGAGAGCTGTCGGCGACCGGGACGTTTATGTCGTTTCCGGACGTTTATGGAGAGCCGGACATTTATTGGGTGCTAGAAACTCATTGCTTTCCGGTTTGTTTATTCGTCAGGCGTTATTTACATCAGTTATTCGAGCAGTGTGATTTTGCCTTTGTATTTACGGCTGCTTGTGTGCTTGCGGGCGGCCGGGGGCGTTTGCGTATATTTGCACGAGTCTCCATGTTTGTGTGCGCGTGTTTTTAAAGAAAAAAACACCGCCTGAATGACTTTGCATGGAAGTCTGTCTGGGTAATGCCTTTTGCATGGGATCGCTCTGCGATTTTCACGGGTTTTGTCCCGCTGTGATCCACTGGAGCTCCTCGCCCTCCCCTTTTTTTCATGTCTTGGGTTAAAGGTGTGTTTCATAGAACTTCTATGTCCCCGGGTGCTGTATGCATAAATGCTTGCTTTGCACTATTCCAAGTTTTCAGTCGTATTCAAGAATAATTCATTCGTAGACTCCTGCGAGAATCTAGATGAGGCAGTGAAATAATTGTCTTGGGAAATTATCAATAATAATAATAATAATCATCATCATCATCATCTCTTGCTACTAATTCACACGTTGAATATTATTGATTTTATGTGTGTGAAACACTCATTTTCAAAAATACATAAGATTAATTATGGAAAACGCTTTTCATTTTTTGTACCACGTTACCAACGGATATTAGTTAGGGTATTGCCGTGAGAATTTCTGGCATTATGTTTATCGTAAGAAGATTAGGATTTCGAGAAACAAACATAAAAATACTTCTCGCTAAACCGTCTCATCTTGCACGGATGTTGCTTGCAAAGATGTCGCATGCTTTGACAAAGCACATTGAATGGATATACATGTTGCGTTCACTCCCTCCTTTTCCCTTCTCTTTCCTGGAGAGAGAGAGAGAGAGAGAGAGAGAGAGAGAGAGAGAGAGAGAGAGAGAGAGAGAGAGAGAGAGAGAGAGAACCCTATCTTATGAATATTTTATGATTGTGGATTTTAAGGAAATGTGCTCATACCTTCCCCCCATCTTCCGGGATGGGGAAAGAACTCTGGTCAATTCAATTGTGAACTGAATACGAGAGAGAGAGAGAGAGAGAGAGAGAGAGAGAGAGAGAGAGAGAGAGAGAGAGAGAGATAAATCCATCAACTAAATGCATCAACTTTGTACCGTTGGTTTTAAAATTGTCTAAATTACCCTGCTAAATATAATTCTTAAATGTATCCATACATTTTTATTTTGTGTGTAACTACGATAGTGTACCAATATTGGATTTGCAGGTTTAAATTTGCCGTCGTCCATGCCGAGGTAAGGCCCGGTGTGGCCGCTGGCTACTTAATGAATATGTTGAAAGAAGCTGCCCTCCGTTCGAGGCGTTACGAAACGTCTCTTACGTTATGGGCATACTCGTTATTATAAGACTCAATATTCATCACTCACAAGCGCTTGAAAAACGGTATTTTATTGATGAAACCGAAATTCCTGTTAAAACTGCGAAGCAGAAGTTCGCTAAGAACTTTCTTCCTTTACTTCTGCCCCCCTGTTTACCCGAAGTTACGCCGTGTTATTGTTATTTGGCGATCTGGCTGAGAATCGGTGTTTGTTTGTCCACGGGAACTCCCGAAACTTTGCGATCGCGCAAGCTCGCTCTCGGGAAACAAACACCGGCGTCTTATAATTTCATGTCTTGGTTATGTATGTATACAAATGGTAAGAATGGATATCTGTGTAATTCCTGTTTTATTTCTCAGTGCACTCGGATTAAGGTACGTGTGTGTGTGTGCGCGCGTGTGTGTGTGTGTGTGTGTGTGTGTGTGTGTGTGTGTGTATGTATATGTGTGTGTGTGTGTGTGTGTGTGTGTGTATATATATATATATATATATATATATATATATATATATATATATATATATATACACTCATATATATATTATATATATAAATATATATATATATATATATATATATATATATATATATATATATATATATATATATATATACATATACACACACACATACATATATATATGAGTGAGCGTGTATTTATTTCCACGCAGAGTTGCGGGATGATTTTTCCCGGGCATGTGAACTGCCCCATTTTTGAGGGATGTGCGCATTTACACGGTCTGATTGGCTTTATCGTGAAACTATGTGGCGGTGCCCACATCACTTATATTTATTACGCAACTATGTGCGTTCGATATAAATCGAAATATATTATAATTTTACGCCATGCTTTTGTACCGCGTCGCACTATTTATGGTTAGACGTTTAGCGCCGTTATATAATTTTGGTTGGTCATTATTTTCGGGGAGTTCGGCGGGCTGTTTCCAATACTGGTGGGCGTTCGGTGGTCCTTCCGCTGTTGGTTGTTGTTTTGGGGAGTCGTTCTTTTCGTATTTTACTGAAAGGAGATAAAACTGGCGGGGGGCTTTCTTGTGCCCTGAGGTTATTCAAAAACACACTTGAAAAGGGGCAAGTGTGCTGTGAAATTTATTTTTCGAAAAATCGAGTGACTGAAATATTACAATTAAATGCTGTCTATTTCAAACTCGCTTCTTAGTCTTGTGTTTAACTCAGAGTTCAGGTTCTTGAAGTATTACAATTAAATGCTGTACATTTCAGACTCGCTTCTACACTTGTGTTTAACTCAGATTTCAGGTTCTGATGAGATGGGGCAAGTTGCAGAAATGTAAAGAGAAAGACTGTATTAACAGCTTGTCAGCCCCTGTGCAAAAATGTAATTAATAAGTATTTCGCATTTTCAGGATGTCAATACGTGCGCCCATGCTGTACACGTGCATGGACACGTTAAATACATTTGTCCATATTCGCGCGTGAGCACTTGTTTCAAGCACCTGAAAGTGATGAGATCGGTATGTTTCGAGAGATAGAACCGCATTTTATGAGTTTGTGAACTTATTGGCGTGAATTAAATTGTTGCGCGCTTCCCCCGGCGAAATTGAAAATACAGGCGCAGGAGTGATTAGGCACCTGACATTGATTTATCGCGCGCATGCGTAGTCAGGGTTTGGCTTTATTGCTGTGGGTTAAGGCCCTGTCCATGAGTATATCGCTAACTTTGGGTGCATGTGGTTTATATGCACGTGCAATTCGATTAAACTCTCGCTTACATTTTCCAAAAAAAGGGACGATTGGGTGTCACATTTTCTTAAATACTCCGAGTACACAGTCATGCGCACCTTAGCGAATGCTTTGCGAAACGACCACAGCCATGATAACAGTTATAACCACGGTTATCGTGGAATCGCTCTTTGGCATTGTGGGGCCATGGAAACAAATCGAGTCTGTCAGTTGGGTCGAATTTTTGCTAACTATATCTGTGGTTTGCGTTATGGGTTTTCCTGCTCCCATTATCTCCCCCATATGACCTGTTATTCCAGGTTTTGTTGTTGAATATTATCACATTTAGCTGCACTGTTTCTCTCGTGGTTTCGTCGATTCGCTTACTACCAGCAATTATCGGGAATAGTTTTGCCCCCAAATTGTTATCATTAACTTGGGGGAAATAAGCAAGATTCACGGGGAAATGTTCTGCATTCACACTACACCTTTCATCTTTACTCTGTATTGTTAATCATTACTGTTACTAGTAATCTTTACTCTATAGTGATAATTATTGGTACTGGTAGTCTTTACTCTATAGTGTTGATTACTATTGTTACTGGTAATCTTTACTCTATAGTGATAATTATTGATACTGGTAATCTTTATTCTGCAGTGTTAATTATTATTGTTACCAGTAATCTTTACTATATAGTGTTGATTATTGGTACTAGTAATCTTTACTCTGTAGTGTTAATTATTGGTACTGGTAATCTTTACTCTACAGTGTTAATTGTTGGAACTGGTAATCTATAGTGTTAATTATTGCTACTGGTAATCTTTATAGTGTTGATTATTGGTAGCCTACTAGTAATCTTTACTCTGTAGTGTTAATTATTATTGTTACGGGTAACATTTACTCTGTATTGTTAATAGTAATTTTTACTCTTCTGTGTTAATTATTATTGTTACTGGTGTAACCATGCAATAAAAAATGACTAATTTAAGGAAGGGTTGAGACGGCAGCAGGAAACTAAGGGACATTTTACTGCTGGGAAAAACCCCAATTAAGTTGCTGAAAGGGGATGCTCGGGCATCTGCAGACATTTGCGTATTTATATATTAATTGATATATTTTTATTTACTGTATATTTATATATGGGCAGATGGTGACAACGGCTGGCCCGGAGCTGGAAGGCGTCAAGTTTCATGTTGAGTTCATTGCCCTTAGATCACCGTTTTGAGGTATCATTCATTACCACAAGGCGAAATTACAACTCTTGATAGGAATAGTATAGAAGTTTAACTTCAGGTATCTGTCACAAGTGTTTGTTTTTTCGCCGAGGGAAGCATGCATCTACATTGGACTTTAAAACTGAAATAGAAAACTGACAGCGAGATATAATTACGGAAATATGCAGATTCCATTTACGGTTCACTGAAGATCGGTTTTTTTTTAGTCGAAAAAAAAAAATAAAAAACTGAAATGTCATTACCGGTGGCGTGAAGCGTTCCATGGTATTCTCATGGCCATTAAGTTCGTTTCAGTAATGTATGCTGCCGATTGTCCGGCACGTTAATTATTAATACATGATATGACTCCTGAAATTATTGAAAAAAATTTTTCATTAGGTGATTGTTGCGTCAAATCAATTAGGCTTAAATAAAAAAAAAAAAACTCTCTCGTAATATTTGATGCGCTCCAAAAATAATAATAATAATTTCGGTTTTCATTAGTTGCGTAACGTGAATGAAACAAGGTGAAATTCAACCCCGCCCCCGTTCAACCCGGCCATTATTGATAATGTGTATTTAATGTAAATGTTAAAGAGACGTTCTCAACATTTAGCCACATACAGAAGGTTACGTAAAGTAATATGTTGTATGCTGTCAGGTGTTCACATAATATAAATAAATGCTTCGAAATAAATGAGCTCTGCGTATATGAATGTTTTCATGTTTCAAAGGTTGTAACAGTGAGGTAATTCATCTCTTTCCAAAATGTGTGTGTATGTATGTATGTATGTATGTGTGTATGTATGTATGTATATATATATATGTATATATATATATATATATATATATATATATATATATATACACACAGTTATTACATATATATATATATATATATATATATATATATATATATCTGCTATCTATATATTATCATTTGGGTTCATAAACTGTATAAGTGTGTATGTCTGTATGTATGTATATATTTATAAAAGTGTGTATATGTATATATATATATATATATATATATATATATATATATATATATATATATATATATGTGTGTGTGTGTGTGTGTGTGTGTGTGTGTGTGTGTGTGTGTGTGTGTATAGAATCCTACTGGTCACTTTTTTTATCAGACATATGTAATTTAATATTCACAATGCCCCCTTAACTTCTCGAATTCTTCGCGCTTTTTTGGATACGCTTGTCACTACAAAGCCATAAGATCCCACGTGCAAGAAATATAATGATATTATGATGCCTGGTAGCGGAAAACGAACCCGGGTCCCATAATCACAACGGGTTCAGGTCGGCGACGTGATCCCGTTGTGATTATGGGACCGGGTTCGTTTCCGCTACCAGGCATCATAATATCTTCATATTTCTTGCACTTGAATCTTAAGGCTTTGTAATTGACAGAGCATATTCAAAAAACTCGAAGAATCTGAGTAGCTAAGGGGGCATTGTATATTACAATTACATATATGTATATATATATAGATATATTATACTCAAAATATGGATATCTTAGAAGAACTCTCAGCAAGTTTCTAGGGAATTAAGGAAAAAACAGCATTATCAAAATGTGGTAGAACATTGCTCTTATGGGCACCATTGAGTTACCTCTCACAGTACAGCTTCTTAAACTTCATTTTCAAAATTTCTTGATTTTCTAATCGTGTGGCCTCTCGCCTATGACCAAAGGTTATGAATGCCCTTCTAATTCGTGTACCAAAGCAAACGGGTATTATGTGGCATCAGCTGTGAGTTATTTAGCATAAAAACAAAAAATGGTCGGTAAACTACACCTTATTTTTGAAAATATTTATTACAGCGTAGGGTTTAACCAGCGTCCAACCCTCATACATTTATTTTCGTATATTTATTACCAAGACTTGTTTTGGGGAATATTTTAGAGTTACGCCAGTACAAATGTGCCCGCGCGATTTGTGGATTTATTAGATTACGGAGAACACATGCATCGTACACATTTCATTCCTGGGGCCGTGGGACGTTCTGCCCTTGCTAAAAAAAAAAAAAAAAAAAAAAGTAAAAAAAAAAAAATTCCAAGTAAAATCAAAATAAATGACGTAATTTTGGCTTTGAAAGTCACTAGAATGGCAGAATTTTTATTTTCGTGTCCAGAAATATGAAACGCATTCCGTAATGCCTACGTGCTTTTTTGGACTGTTGTTTACGCTAAAAAAAAAAAAAAAAAGAATGGATGTCAATCCATACATATCTTTTCATCCCAGACTGGTTCCGGGATAACGAACGTTTAAGAAATAAGTTTAAGAAATAATTTTTCATTCCCGAGGGTCGTATGCTACGATACATTCAAGTTAAAGTATTTAGTGTCGTAATTAGTGAATACAGCACAGGAGCATCTCTTACGGTTTAAGAAATAGCTGAACGAATGATCATGGGTCTCACTGCAACTTAAATGCATTGTGATGTTTCATTTTTTTGTCAAAGCGAAACGAAGGAAGTTAAAGATTGGAATGCCGAGACACTCGCGCGCATATGTGCTCAACACGGCAAAAATCATGTAAGAAATCTTTGCGTCCTTATTTAGTTTTATCCTCTCACGTGATGCTGCAGCATTAACCCTTTCAATACTTTATTGTTTTTCTCTCCCACAGATTTCTTGAATACGTGTATTGCATCATTGTGAGCTTAAATTGTACATGTATTTAAAAATTAAATAAAAAACGTTGATTAAACAATATCAGAGAGAGAGAGAGAGAGAGAGAGAGAGAGAGAGAGAGAATGTGTGCCAATGTTGGAGAGGTAACAATTGCTAGGGCTTAGTTCTCCATGTTGCTTGCTAGGGCCAAGTTCTTCGTGTTGCTTGCTAGTGCCTAGTTCTTCATTTTGTTCTGACGGAAGTAGATTTATTTTAAACTTGAAATACGAGACTTCCCGTCTTCGTCCGCTGGGCAACTTTTTTTGTCTTTTCTGTAGCAGGGCTATTGTATTAATTTTTCTCTTTCTTGATTGCAAAAGAGATTCGAATTTTTTTTCAAGTTGTCATGGCATGCGATAAGGAAAGGTTACTATTGTGGTGTTGTATGTGTCTAATTGACTTACAGTATTTTTGCCTCCTCTCTCTCTCTCTCTCTCTCTCTCTCTATATATATATATATATATATATGTATGTGTGTGTGTGTGTGTTTGTGTGTGTATGTGTATGTGTGTGTGTGTAATTCAGCAGTAATATTATGAAATTGAAGTAATTATTGGTTTGTGTAAGACAACCTACCTGAAACCTGTTTGAATTATGTACTGTATATAGATATATAGTTATCACACACACACACACATTATATATATATATATATATATATATATATATATATTATATATGTGTATGTGTGTATAAGTGTTACTTAACTGCTTTGCACTTAGGGTTGGTGGCTTCAATGTGTGTTAATATTCAGTTTCTAGGCCATTCTTTTGGTATGAGTTTGCAAACCACATTCCTTTTTACACCTGGCTGGACCCAATACAGTCGACAAACGACCAGGTACCTAATTCAATGTTTACATCATGAAAGGCACAGTAATTTCACCAAGAAACGGCCTAAGTCTTTTCTCCCTCCGCGGATTGATCTCGGTCTCTCGCATATCGGTAATTGCTATCTTCACGCAGCTTGCCAGTAACCTGCATCTGTAACCGCAGATTTACTCTCTCTTCTTCACCTAGTGCATAATTCTCTTTCCTTCAATTCTATCGACCTGTAACTCAATGCATCGATTCCCCACCATCCCGCAACCTAGTAATGATAGATCGACAGAGGAATGTAACTATACACTGATGCTCCCTTTCCCTGTACACACACATGACCGTACACACACACACACACACACACGGTAGCTTTATCACCTTGCCCCCTCCCCTTCCCTTCCCCTCCCTCCCCTCCCCTCCCCTTCCCTTCCCATCCCACCCCAAAGAACGTTTCGGTATACGCATTAAACGGCTCCTCCAGGAATGAAGGAACCACCGTAATTTTCTTCGCGGGAATCCTTATATAGGATCGGCATCGGCATTCTGGCACAGGGGGACGGGGGAGGGGGGGGGAATCCTTGCCCGAGCTAGATTAATTCTGAAGCCAAAAAAAAAAAAAGAAAAAGAGGAAAAAAGATCAGAAAAGAAATAAAAGAATAACGAAATGCGTACGTGCGAGTGCCAGAAATAAAAAAAAAAAAGGTCGGATGAAAGGCAGATGAAAGAAAGGACGGAATGAAATAGTAGAACTGAGGAATGAAAGGGAGAAGAAGAAGTGCGAACAAAAGGAATGAATTAGAATGAAAGGAATAGAAGTTTTGTGGAGGTTGTGGTAGAAATAGAATGCAGTGGATAGAATACGGAGATAACCTCGTATCAACAGGGTAAAGCATAATGTCTGATAAAGAGATAACTCAAAATAACAGAGTAAAGCATAATGTCTTCTCTTCTCTCTTCTCTCTCTTCCACTTTTGACATAATCATGGGAGCATCCTGGGCACGGCAGAGTTAGGTAATGAACCTTATCTAAATACAGGAAGTTTCTTCTCTCTCTCTCTCTCTCTCTCTCTGAGATTCATCTCATGACCTTTCCAGCAGCGCCAGGAGAGAAATTTATTTATGTTAGTTTTTAATCTGGGAGTTTTTCCTTATGATTTCCACGCGTGATATTTATGTCTGTGCATCCGCCCTGTCTGTTAATCTATCAGTCTGTTGGTGTTTTTGCGAAAAACATTTTTGATTTAACAAGGATGCCTTCAGAGGAGAGCATGACAGCAGTCACGGTCAAGTTTATCCAGTAACAACTGAGAAACGAGTCACTATGTGTGTGTGTGTGTTTGTATATATATATATATATATATATATATATATATATATATATATATATATATATATATATATATTGTTCATATTATTTGGTACTTGAAGGAGATTAGGTCTTCAAAAGCTTGTACTATGTAAATTGAAGAATCTGAATCTAAACCATCCGCTTATTGAAGCCTGAATTGAGTAATATGAATACCTGGAACAGGTATATATATATATATATATATATATATATATATATATATATATATATATGAATATGTATATATATATTATATATATATATATGGTGGTATATATATATATATATATATATATATATATATATATATATGAATATATATATATAATATATATATATATATATACTATATATATATATATATATATATATCCATCTAGTCTCACCACTGGATGTTGAGGCTTTTCACATGTCCTTCAAAAGCGGCCCTTTATATCGTTCTTTGTCTACTAGCATCGAATTCAGTTTGTTGCATCGTAAATCTATCCAATTATTAATACCATATCTTTTGTATCACAGCTAATATCGTCATTTCCCGACAGCATATTTGACAGTCCAGTTGTTTCATTTTAATAAGATGAATAAATTTTGTTTTCCATCAGAGAGCGAACGTAAACTCACCTATTTGCTTCTTACGTAATCTGAATGTGTATTGGCTGTGGGCACCAGCGAAGGAAGTAATTAGTTTATGCAACCATTTTCTAAATTTTAAGTATGTTTTTTAACTGTTTACCCTCTGCGAATTAGTAAGAGGAAAATACCATTCAATTGGTAAGAGTCATTGAATGGAATTTTCCTCTTTCATGGAGCCATTTCGAGTTGCGTAACTAATGGTTTGGCCTTCGAATAGTTGAATGATATGCAGTTTTCTCTTATTAGAATCGGTAGGTCTCTCATTGGCACGATGCTCTGCCCAGCTTTAAACTGTTAAGCTGGTTTCGACAAGCAGTGAGTGGAGGAATTGTATTAACCATACACCTGTTTTCACCTAATTCAACTGTCTTTCTTATTTAAAAATTTATATGTACTGTCTTTCTTATTTAAAAATTTACATGTTCCGTATTTCTTATTTCAAAATTTACATGTACTGCATTTCTTATTCCAAAATTCACATGTACTGCACTTATAGCATAGTTAGGCGGACCACAATTGTTTACATTCAGCTTCTCCTTTCCAGAAACCCGGGAGGACACCCACATGGAGTCGTCGCAGCGACTGCGACACCATCTGGTGTCGAAGGTGAATCTGCGGTTGTCTGCCAATGACGACGAGTCGCACTACGCATGCGTGGCTTACCACCCAGCGCTGAACTCGCCCATGAGGGCGTCCGTCAAGATATCAGTGCAGTGTAAGTGAGATTGCTGTTTTTTTTTTTTTTTTGCTGTTGTTTTGCGTGTGCTGTGTGCAATTTCATCACAGCACCTTTTCCTGGGTGTTCAGGGTTCGTTTTTATTGAGCTGTGGATGATTGTGAAATTCGGTAGGTTATGAGTATTTATAGGTAGTCTGCCCTAAAATGGATGGCTGCAGTACCTGCAAAAATACAGAACTGAGAAAAATGGAAGATACTGCAGTTTTCCCTTGACTTACTACTGATTTTGCAGATACTGCAAATGGAACCCCCAAAATAAAGTATTTAAGAATCATTCTGAAACTGCAGTAACCTGTGTATTAGTGTTTCAAGAGCCCAATAGGTGGCATATCACAATTTCGAAAATTTTGCATTTTTTCAGTTTTCTGTTTGTGTCCACTGTATCATTCATTTTTTGGTACTTGTTAAATTCATATTCTCTCATATAGGTAATATTCATAATGCAAATGTTGATATCGACATGAGATTTATTAAAAAAAAATGTACAGGGGTTTGTTTCAAGACCTTGAATAGCCACAGTACCGTAATTGCTTTGTACTATGTTATATTATTCCAGAAACTCTTTTTAATATCTTGAACAATATGTTCTTTAAAATTGTAGTATGTAGAGCAGCATTTTCATTAAAATTGTAATATCTAGAGCAGCTTTTTCATACAAATTGTAAGTTAACTGGTCCAGGTGCTGTAGCGTTTATTGTGTAGCCTGTTACGCTCCTATCTCCCTAATTGTTGATGTTCTGGAGTTTTCTATCCCCTAATTAGACGTTAGCTTTTCACCCATTATTCTGCTCTGCTGAAATTGTGTTCTGCTAATTTATGAATGCTGATATGTTGCTGCATAACTACGTCTTGTTTCACATTTTTGTTAATAGTATTTACACGACCCACCCAACTTAGGTATAACATTGCTTCAGACTGCTTGCATTGCAGTTACGGTCGTTACAGTGATTGAAAAAATACATTTACACCCAAGATAAGTTATCTGAGGAGATTTGTTTCTGTTATTTAAAAACTACGTTTAGATTCGTTTTATTACTGGAAAACTACGTTCAGGTTTGTTTCATTATTGAAAAACTACGTCCAGGAAAACTACGTGTAGATTTGTTTCATTGTTGAAAAACAACGTTCAGATTTGGTTCATTATTGAAAAACTACGTTCAGGTTTGTTTCATTATTGAAAAACTACGCTCAACTTTGTTTCATTGTTGAAAAACAACGTTCAGGTTTATTTCGTTATTGAAAACTATGTTCAGATTTGTTTCATTATTGAAAAACTACGTTCAGGTTTGTTTCATTATTGAAAAACTACACCAAGATTTGTTTCATTATTACAAAACTACGCCCAGATTTGTTTCATTATTGAAAAACTATGTCCAGATTTATTTCATTATTGAAAAAGTACGTTCAGATTTGTGTCATTATTGAAAAACTACGTCCAGATTTGTTTCATTATTTGAGAACTACGTCCAGATTTGTTTGATTATTTAAAAACTACGCCCAGATTTTTTTCATATTGAAAAACTATGTCCAGATTTATTTCATTATTGAAAAAGTACGTTCAGGCTTTTTCATTATTGAAAAACTACGTCCAGATTTGTTCCATTATTTGAGAACTACGTCCAGATTCGTATCATTATTTAAAAACTACGTCCAGATTTGTTTCACTATTGAAAAACTGCGTTTTATATTACGTACTTAGCTAAATTTACTCTGCATTGTAAACTGTTTAATAATGTTAATTACAGTTGTCACAGTACCTTGCGACAGTTATTACGAATGACAGTTTTTATATAAAAGAAAAAGAAGTCAGTCACAAGAGCGACGTCTCGTCTTATTTTCTCAGAACCCGTGTTCTTTACCCTTAATGCGATTTGTTGTTATTGTTGCCCGGCTGCGAGAGTTAAATTTACTGCTTGATTTACCATTGCGTTTGTTATTTCCCTCCTCCCGTTCGGCGTCTTTTGTAGATTTTCCCCTCAGAAGCTGTAATTGGACCGGGCTATTTATTTGAGATCCAAAGAACCAGTGGATTTAATGTCATACATTAACAAGCGCTCGTAATTAGTTGTTTCGTTTGTAGAGTGACCCCTCTCTCTCTCTCTCTCTCTCTCTCTCTCTCTCTCTCTCTCTCTCTCTCTTGCTGCTGTTGCAAACAGTTGTGCGCAGTTACTTTTCAGTCTCTCTCTCTCTCTCTCTCTCTCTCTCTCTCTCTCTCTCTCTCTCTCGCTGCTGTTGTAAACTGTTGTAATGCAGTTACTTTTCAGCCCTCTCTCTCTCTCTCTCTGCTGTTGAAACAGTTGTACGCAGTTACTCTCTCTCTCAACTCTCTCTCTCTCTCTCTCTCTCTCTCTGCTGTGTAAACAGTTGTACGCAGTTAATTTCAAGCGTCTTTGTAAGACTTTTATAAGTATAAGAAGCTTTTCCATATTTGTCTTATAAAAATGTTTAATATTTGTCCATAGATTTTTGCATGATAGACATATCCAAGGCTTTACTTGAAATTAAATTTTGCTGCCGCCATTTCAGTTGTTAGGTCCGTGTCTAGATCTTGACCCTCCGTCCTTCAGTTGACCTGGTTGTGTATGGGTCACCAGAGGAAGGAAAAAAGGGTAACGAATTTATCAGATATTTTACCCAAAATAGTAACAGTAGAGAAAGATCGTGACACACCTATTACAAACGACCAAGACATCTTAGTGAATTCGTAATTTGCAATGTTGATGAATATGCTATTCACTCAATAGATGTGGCTTCGGAGAAATGACAAAGCAATTGTTGGCAGTAGGATTTCGAAACACAACCCACCCGCCCACCCACACCCACACACACAGCTCCACGTTTCTCTTAAGTAGATCTTCAAGTCTCTCTTTCAAGACCTCTCTCTCTCTCTCTCTCTCTCTCTCTCTCTCTCTCTCTCATCTGAATTATTTACGCTGAAGGAGAAAGTTAATGTCAACTGAATCCACGTCTGTCCTTTACTTTCATCGATCATTCTTGCGTCAGAATAGTCGTGGTTCACAAGGTATTCCTGGAATTTTGCTTGCCTTGTATGATTTTTTTTACCCTTTTTCTTGCTGGTTTTCCATATTTTATAGCAACTTCTTTAACTTCAAGCTCTTAGATATATACACAAAAGCACACATACACTGTAATAACATATATATATATATATATATATATAGGCATATATATATATATATATATATATATTATATAAGTATATATATATATATATAAGTATATATATATATATATATATATATATATATATCCATATATATCTATATCTCTCTCTATATATATATATCTATATATATATATATATATATATATATTATATATATATATATATATATATATTATGTATATGTATACACACATACACACACATATTACATATACCACGCATGGGGAAGTGCCACCAGTTCACCCCATGCGGTGCATTGTAGGCATTACTGAAGGTTCTTTTGCAGAGTCCCTTCGTCCCCTAGCTGCAACCCCTTTCATCCCCGTAGCGGGTAAGGTAGTGCACCTCAAATGGTGCACTGTAGGCATTACTTAGGGGTCTTTGCAGCGTCCCTTCGGCCCCTAGCTGCAACCCCTTTCATTCTTTTTACTGTACCTCCGCTCATATTCTCTTCCATCCGACTTTCCACCCTCTATAACAATTATTGCTTTCCTCCTGTTACACCTTTCAAACCTCCTCACTGTCTATTTCCCTTTCAGCGCTGAATGACCTTATAGGTCCCAGCGCTTGGCCTTTGGCCTGAATTCTATATTCTATTCTATTCCTCTCATTCCATTTACTGCACCTCCGTTGACATTCTCATTCTCCCACCTTACTTTCCACCTCTCCTAACAAGTGATTCTTAGCGCAGCTGCGAGATTTTCAAATTTTCTTCCCGTTACGCCTTTCAAACCTTTTCACCGATGTATAATGAATGCCCTTGTTTCCTACCCGCAGATCCCCCGGGCCCCCCCGTCATCACGGGTTACACCGAGGGCGAGACCATCCGGGCGGGGGAGAAGAGGACCCTCACCTGCAGGTCCCGGGGAGGGAATCCCCTGGGCCAGGTCGTTTGGTACCGGAACAACGAGATCATCGACGCCAGGTAACGGTGACCGCGGCGAGAGCGTCAACGACTATAGTTTCACCGTGAATTCGACGGACAACGGAGCCATCTACACCTGCGAAGTGCGCAACAAACTCACCGATAAGCCGCTGCTGGCCTCCGTCAAGCTCATCGTTCACTGTGAGTTTTTTTTCGTTTTTTTTTTTTTTTTTCTAGTATTTTTGGGTTTTGCTACATTTATTTTTTTTATATATATAGGAAAATGAAAAGCTCATCGTGCACTGTGAGTTTTTTCGGTTTTTTTTTGTTTTTTGTTTTGTTTAGTTTATTATTTTATTTTATATATATATATATATATATATATATATATAGGAAATAATTGTAAGTTATATTGTCTTATATGGGTACGTATATATATATCTGTATATATATATATATTATATACTATATATATATATATATATATATATAAGTATATATATATATATATATATATATATATATATATATATATATATATATATATATATATATATATATATATATATATATATATATATATACTATATATATATATATATATATATATATATATATGTATTGTGTGTGTGTGTGTTTGTGTGTATTGTGTGTGGATGCGCGCGAGTGCCATTTGCATATACAAATTCGCAAATTGAAGCTACATCCCACGGCATTCCACATGTTCGTATAATTTAGGCACTGCACTAGGTCCTGTAGTCGATATTCATGTTAAAGGTCAGATAACCTGGTTTCAACCGATTTCAGGCGCCTGGTTCAAGCCTGTGTATTCAGTCATAGCACTAGACGACTGCGAAATGTTCCCGCAGGACAGTTATTGTAGTTTTGTTATCAGTAGGTAGGCCCTGTATTCTTCTGTAAAAGAAAACTACTGTGCCGGCTTTGTCTGTCCGTCCGCCCTCGTATCTCAAAAACTACTGAGGCCAGAGGAATGGAAATTGGTGTGTTAATCATCCACCCTCTTATCATCAAACATACCAAATAGCAGCCCTGTAGCCTTAATAGTTTTGATTTTATTTAAGGTTAAAGTTAGCCATGATCGTGCATCTAGGAACGATAGAGGACAAGCCACCACCGGGCCGTGGTTAAAGATTCGTGGGCCGCGGCTCATGCAGCATTATGCCGAGACCACCGAAAGGTAGATCTATTTTCGGTGGCCTTGATTAAACGCTGTACAGAGAACTCTACTGCGCCGAAGGATTTTTTACTTGTTTCTTATCAGACGTACTTTTTTGAACGAAGCCTACAAGTAGCATTGAAGTATTAGCAATTACATTCCCTAACCCGTACCCTTAGGGGTAGTTGAGGCTTCAGCGCACCTCACGTGGTGCACTGTAGGCATTACTAAAGGTGATTTGCAGTGTCCCTTCGGCACCTAGCTGCACCGACTTTTTAGCCTTTTACTTTACCTCCGTTCCCGCTTCCTTTCTTCGATCTTGCTGTCCAGCCGCTCCAACACTCGCTCTCGGTGGCGTAAGCACGGTACGGCTTAAAGTGCCTCATGGCTGGGCTTTATATCTAAATTTTCATGAATCAAGTAAATTATTTATTTTCTAATTTGTCTCACACAAGGACGTACTTTATTTTTTAATACCTTTTTTATCTCTTTTTTTTATTACTTTTTTATCTATTTAAATATTTCTTAATTAATTTTTTTCTTTTTTTAATGAACACCATATTCTTTGGAAGCTTGAGCTTCAAGTCAGTGGCCCCTGCGGGCTCGTTCCCTATGAATAGGGTTCATCTCCTTAATAATAATAATAATAATAATAATAATAATAATAATAATAATAATAATTGCCAAATCCAGACCTTTTGTAAGAAGTGTGTGTGTGTGATTTCAGTGTTCAGCACCAAACCGACGGAACTGATAAATGTGTAAACACTGTTTGGTGTCGAGTGAGTTCACGTAATGAAAGCCATATAGACACTGACGCCAAAAATAAAGCTCCCCCCTCCAAAAAAAAAAAAAACGAATAAAGCCCGAAAAAAAACAAGGATACGGAAAATCCTGTACCTAGCATAGTGAAAAAGTTTTTTTTTTTTTATACACACGGATAACATTAGAAGTCGAGAAAAATCTTCGTTTGGAAATTATAGGTGATAAAAGTTCAATTAGATTTCATTGCAGCTGATTTTTCTTTCCAAACCGGGCCACCGTTTGGTGGATTATGGAATAGGAATTACCTTCATTTTTCGGTCGCAATTCTGTGCGTCACATTCTGGAACGGAGGTA
>NC_089796.1:74903862-74918862 GCF_040412425.1 Macrobrachium rosenbergii | reverse complement strand
CTAAGGGCTGTAATGCAAGGTTTGGTAAGTGATTGATTAATCTAAAATGGTTTTTATTTACTGTCGTATTTGACTGCGTTGCTCGCTTCTGTAAATCATTTTCAGGGCATTATCGTGAAATGTGTTTGATTTGTGGTTTTTTTTTTTTTTTTGTCTCGGTTTTTCTGTTGGTTAGCGAAGCTATAAAATTTGTTTTCCAAGGTCCTGGTGGCGTTACCCCACGTATCTTTTTGAGCTAAATATACAGTATTTATTGTACACGTTTGAGCACTTTTCAGCTAACTGGAATTGGAAGCGATACCTACCGTGTTTTCCTGTTGTTTCAACCAATATTTCATTTCATTTAAAGAAATATAAACGCGTTTTTTTGCAGAACAGTATGCATGGAGACCCACCCTGATGTTGACCTAGGATATTTTTTACCGGCCTCGCGCGGAAAATATCCTAGGTTTCCGGTTACAGTTTTTCGCTTTCGGAAGGGAAAAACGTAAGTGCTTTCTTTTACAGAAATAAATGAAAACAGTTTGCTGTTTATTTCAGGCTGATGTATAAATGGGAGAGCAGAAATTTTTGTATGGTCGATACACACGTAACAAGATTCCTTGCAGATAAAATTACTACGGCAAATCATCTTTTAAGTATGTTCTTATCACTTCCAGCACAGCTCATTAACAGTGATTAGAGCCAAATGACCAATTTAGGATCAATTCCGACGTTAATTTCAGTTCCCATCCCTCGAGTATATCGCCCTGGTCCGATTGTTCGTTTTACCTTTTTTTTTTTTTTAGATATGATGCATATGTCTGCATCTTCTTGATGGAGAGAGAGAGAGAGAGAGAGAGAGAGAGAGAGAGAGAGAGAGAGAGAGAGAGAGAGAGAGAGAGATACCTTTAAATTTGAGAAGGGTACCGAGCCGTGCAAAGGAAATTCTAGAGAGAGAGAGAGAGAGAGAGAGCGAGAAATGCCTTGAAATTTGAGAAGGTCCTGAGCTGTGCAAAGAAATTCAGAGAGAGAGAGAGAGAGAGAGAGAGAGAGAGAGAGAGAGAGAGAGAGAGAGAGAGAAGAGTACCTTTAAATTTGAGAAGGGTCCCGAGCATTGCAAAGGAAATTCGAGAGAGAGAGAGAGAGAGAGAGAGAGAGAGAGAGAGAGAGAGAGAGAGAGAGAGAGAGAGAGAGAGAGAGAGAGAGAATACCTTTAAATTTGAGAAGGGTCCCGAGCCATGCAAAGGAAACTCTAAGATGACATGAAAATCGAGTGGAACCTTTAAGATACGGGAATACTGTTGCTCTGTTCAAGACTTCGCTTCCTGGGAAAGGATCTTTGTCTCTTTGATGAACGTGGCGCCGTTTTGAGTTCTTTGGCAGCTTTGTCGGAAAGTGGAGGCGCTTCTCGAAAATGCCATTAAATAAAAAAAATAAAAAAAAGGTGAAAATCTCCGTCATGCTGGAAGTGAATGAAAGCAATAAATGAATTCGCAAAGACAAGAAAAATACCCTTCGTTAAATCTGGTATTGAATGAGAGGGTTAACCCAAAATATCGTCGTCTGGAGAGAGAGAGAGAGAGAGAGAGAGAGAGAGAGAGAGAGAGAGAGAGAGAGAGAGAGAGGTCTCGAAAATAAACTACTCGTTAATTTTGAAAATGACTGTAAAGGAGTTTAGGAACGCACGAGAAAAAACTTGAAGTCCGAAAGGGAATGGCAGTAAACAAATTCGTAAAAATGAAAACCTCATTAAATATGGAAGAGAATGAACCTATCTGTAAATTGCTTGAGTGAGTGGAGGAGGAGGAGGAGGAGGAGGAGGAGGAGGAGGAGGAGGAGGAGGAGGAGGAGGAGGAGGAGGAAGGAGGGAGGAGGAGGAGGAGGAAACGCGTCGGGAAAATATGAAACAAGTGAATAAACTTGCGGAAACAAAAGTATGAGCAGCCAGCGAAACAAAATGAGTCGGCGAAAAGAAACCGAACTCACTGAATGAAAAGGAACCATTTTGCGGCGAAAAGCGCCCGAAACACAAAGGCGCTATCGACCCCCCACGATGATAAAAGAGAGCCGAGCATTAGTTTGAAGAAATTTAATGGTCCTTCCCCATCCTCGGCTGGGAGGAGTCCAGGCATCATGTTCTTGTTCTGGTCGAGCCATTGAGTGCCAGCTGATGCCTCCAGGTCATTAAATACCACGCCAGAGTGCCATTTCATTACCGACTAGCAAGGCAGGTGGTGCTTCTTCTGAGGGATGTATATGTGTGTGTATATATATGTATATATATATATATATATATATATATATATATATATATATATATATATATATATATATTATATATATATATATATATATATATATATATATATATATATATATATATATATACATATATATACATACATATACACACACACATATACATACGTATATACTACTATATATATTTCCCATATATATAAATGTGGAAAATTCAACCATTTACTTGATTTCGTTTACTTTTCCCCTTAAAGACATTGGATCTTGTCTAAAACGGTCAATATCTTAGTTTCGGTATTTAATTTTCTTTATTTGTCCTTTTCGAAGCAAGACGTGAATGAAGTTTTAGAATATATAAAATACAAGTAGTTGTTAAAGGATGGTGCAGTTCCCTTATCTCGCATACTTGACTTGTCTCATCAAATTTTTTAACTGCAGATGACATTCGGGTACGTTGTGACTGGACCTCATGAACTCGCATATTTCGATTGATTTTTTCTTTTAATTAACAAACCATTTCTAGTCTACTTCATCTTTCAGTAGCTGATGCTGTTAGTGACTAAAAGGAAGGCCGAACTAAATTGAAATGGATGGTTATTAACCATTCGTCGGGCGTTATTAATAGTAACTTTTAATATCGATAGTGACTTTTGCTTTCACTTCCCAACTCACCTGTCGTTATTAACAGTAACTGTTAATGACAATAGTAACTATTGCTTCCACTTCCCATCTCATCTGGCGTTATTAATAGCAACTGTTAATATTAATAGTAACTATTGCTCCACTTCCCAACTCTAGCTGAGCTAAACTTTGAAATGGGGTCAAGGATCTACCAATAATTAATTTATTTGTTTATCTACTTATTTATTTATTTTTTAATAGGTGCAGTCAAGAAGAGGTTGAGTAAAAGGGGGCACACAAACTTAGTCGGGTAAATGATTTCCCCAAACAAACCCTCAACGAGCAAAGGGTTCTGGAGGGAGAAGAGAGAGAGAGAGAGAGAGAGGGGGGGCAAAAAAGCATAATTAAAACTTGAAGGCGCAACTTTGAACTCCTTGCCAGACGTGATCAGGGAGCGCCGCTCCCCCTTTTGTCTTGTTTTACAAAAGATAGTCATTATTATTTTAATTGTTCTTCGAGAGGCTATTCACCGCCACCGGGAAAAAGGGGGTTTGGTTAGAGGGTGGGGTGGGGGCGCGGGTGTAGGAGGAGATTGCAATCCCTTCGATGACGTTTTTGTTGTGTTTGCTTTTGTGTGATGGGAATACTGTCGTCGTCGTTGTTGTTGTTGTTGTGCTTTTGTTGCGTTACTTAGTGGGAATTTTCCCCCCTTTCTGTGTTAATTATGCCGTCGTGGTTGGGCCTTTTGTGGCGGAACTCGACCGGGTTGATATTTTCGTCTCTTGTTTGCGGCTATTTGATGTTCCCGTGCGGTGGCTTTGTCGTGCGTTGGGAGATATGCGGCCGTTTGAATTTGAACGAATTACAATATCAAATGCACCGCGGACGCTTGATTGTTATGCTTGCTCACGTATACAAACAGAATCCCACGGACGCACAACCGGTCAGACAGACATACAAGCACATACAAATTGAAAGTTGCGATCAAAAAAAAAAAAAAAAAAAAAAGGGGCGTGGGGGAGACACACATGCAAAAGCCAATTCAAAAATTGTCGATCAAACGACCGCTTATTGCTTGCTGTCTGCCTCTGCTTTATTGTGCTCTTTCATGCTCTTTCATTCTTCTGAATGGGCTGATAATTCCGTGGGTGGAATGACAACATTCTCCCCAAAGACTGGGCACTGGTTTTCTTTTCCTCAAATACACAGTGTATTTTCCTCAAGCTTGGTATGGATGGCCACTCAGTGAGTGTTTGTATTTAATATGACTGTGTAAATATATGAGCCATTTGCAAATATGTCTATGCATGAATTTTTGTTTAAATATATAAAATCCGCAAATATGTATGTGCATTAATTTGCACATTGTATATATATGTACTGTTACCAGTTAACTTGAAAATAACAATTTTAGTTAAATAATGCATTTCTGATTTAACAGGCAGTGAGAGAGAGAGAGAGAGAGAGAGAGAGAGAGAGAGAGAGAGAGAGAGAGAGAGAGAGAGAGAGAGAGATTTCCAGTGATTATAGCTTACTTCTTCCAATACTTTTTTCCTTTGATTAGCAACGGGGCATCCACCTACTGTAGAAGCAGCGTCTGTGGAGAGAGAGAGAGAGAGAGAGAGAGAGAGAGAGAGAGAGAGACAGACAGACAGACAGAGAGACAGAGAGAGAGAGAGAGAATGAAAAAGTCAAATCGCGCAAATATCACATCAAGAATAAACTGCTCACCGACACAGCGAAATATTATCGCCCCAGACAAAGCGAGTCCGTTATCCACTCCGGGGTGTCGCGCGTCATGTGTTAAAGCGTCTGGATCACGTCTCTACGTTAGGAGACACAATATGTGATCTCGAAAGTTTTCGGCCTCTTAGAGATACCGTGGGCCATCCCGAAATTAAGTTTGGAGTTTACACTTCAGTTTCGTCTCTCCCAGTTTTCAATTTAAGGCTATGAGCGCATGGGATGATGATGATGATGATGATGGTGGTGATGATGATGATGATGATGATGATGATGATGACGCTCAAGGGACGGATGTGTTTTCTTCCTCGTTGTTGTTATTATTATTATTATTATTATTATTATTATTATTATTATTATTAGTGAAGGAGGTGTTTCCTTTCTCTTGTTGCAGTTATTATTATTATTATTATTATTATTATTATTATTATTATTATTTTTATTATTATTATTATTATTATTATTATTATTATTATTATTATGAGATGAATGGAGTGTTTTTCTTTGCTGTAGTTTATTATTATTATTATTATTATTATTATTATTATTATTATTATTATTATTAATATTATTATTATTATTATTAAAAAGAGGGTATAGGTTCCTAGCAAGTATAAGGATGCTTAAGGAAAATTAGCAGTCAGTGAGAAATTCGGGCCAAATGTATGAACTTCAAACCAGAAAACTCACAGAATCTTTATAGCATAAAGCAGCCTTTATTCATAAAAAAAAAGGTTCGTGTATTTATTGTACTGGCGTCACAAATACAGGGTCACTGACGCTGTTCCAAAATAGGAACAGGGACTAAAGGCTTGGAGGAAAGCCGTTGGGGAACGATTGTGTCTGGGTACTCTTTGCTGAGAGAGAGAGAGAGAGAGAGAGAGAGAGAGAGAGAGAGAGAGAGAGAGAGAGAGAGAGAGAGAGAGAAGACATAATAAAATAATAATTTATTTTCACATTTTATGTGTGATGGATATTAAATTCATTACAGACATGAGAGAGAGAGAGAGAGAGAGAGAGAGAGAGAGAGAGAGAGAGAGAGAGAGAGAGAGAGAGAGATAATAATAATAATATAGTAATAATAATAATAATAATAATAATAATAATAATATTTAATAATAATAATAATTTAATTTCCACATTTTAATGTGCGATAGGTATTAAATTCTTTGCAGAAAAGAGAGAGAGAGAGAGAGAGAAGAGAGAGAGAGAGAGAGAGAGAGAGAGAGAGAGAGAGAGGAGTACGAATAATTTCATACAACAAAACCACCGTGTAACTTGAGCAACTATTCACGAGGCAGAAAATGCCCAGGATAAAATCGCCAACTGTACTCGACCTCTTAAGATACGGCCTCAGAGGCATTTCGCAAGCAGTGGGAAATGGCATTTTTAGAAATGCGAAACAGAAAACAGAAATTTGGAAGTTGAGTTGTAAAATACAACCAAGAGAGAATGCCAAGGTTTTCAAAACCGACGTTTATAACCTTTCTGTAGGCATTATTTGAGGGTCTTTGCGGCGTCCCTTCGGCACCTAGCTGCAACCCCTTTCATTCCCTTTCCTGCGCCTCCGTTCGTTTTCTCTTTCCCCCATCTGACTTTCCATCCTCTCTAACAATTGTTTCGTAGTGCAACTGCGAGGTTTTCCTCCTGTTGCACTTTTCAAAGCTCCTTACTGGCAGTTTCCCCTTCCAGCGCTGAATGACCTCATAGGTTCCAGCACTGGGCATTTGCCCTAATTTCTATATTCTATAAATTCTGCTCTATTATAACCTTTAGAAAATAAGGTAACCAAGCATGCAACACACACCTCTTTTGGCTAGTTGCGTAATTTATAAATATGCTTATCGCTTTATATCCTGTGAGGATAGGAAGTGTATGCAAGCGTGCAATATGTTGCATGCAATGAGCCATGGACGAACGTTGATGCAGAACCTGTCAGAACAACGCTTCTAAAATGTTCCAGGGAAAGTGTGCAGTAATAACGGTGAATTTTATTCGCGTTACACTTTTTTGGGATATGTTGCTGTGCTGCTCTTAAATTCTTTTTATTCTGGGTAAAGAGAATACTTGTATGTAAGTATGTGTGGATATATATATATATATATATATATATATATATATATATATATATATATATATATATATATATATGCATATGTATACATATATGCATATAACATGTAAGTGTATGTGTGTGTATATATATATATGCACATGTATATGTATGTATGTATATATATACATATGTATCTGTGTGTGTATATATATATATATATATATATATATATATATATATATATATATATATATATAATAGTCATATATTGCCTCAATAATAGGAGTTTGAGATTTTATAAATGGAAATTTGTGTGTATGTGTTTCAGAGAGAGAGAGAGAGAGAGAGAGAGAGAGAGAGAGAGAGAGAGAGAGAGATTAAAAATCCAGGATGCCACGAAAATGAAATATTGGGAATGTCAAAAGAACTATGACTCATGGTGATAAGGCTGGAAAATAAAACAAAATAGTGATGAGAGAGAGAGAGAGAGAGAGAGAGAGAGAGAGAGAGAGAGAGAGAGAGAGAGAGAGAGAGAGAGAGAAAAAGACTTCCAGGGAAGCGAAATGCAGGGGACGTCAAAAAGGAGAATGATTTGTGGCGATAAGACAAAGAAAAAAAAGTGATAAGAGAGAGAGAGAGAGAGAGAGAGAGGAGAGAGAGAGAGAGAAGGCTGTCGTGATGATTAAAAGTGCGAAGCAGAAAAAAGAAAAGAAAAAAAATAGTCTTCAGTGGGAACCGCGGACCAGAAACGTTCAGAGAAGGATCAATTTTTCATTTATCTTCTCGTTGACTGCTCCAGTAACCTTTCTTAGTGTAAAACATTTAAAGAGGCTTTGTCCTTTCGTCCCTGGACGGCTGTAATTGTTTTCTCTCTCTCTCTCTCTCTCTCTCTCTCGGGTGCATCCAGGAGTAGTCTCGTTGTCCGGTCGATATTTGCAGTTAGGTGCACTATGGTGCTGTCACGTGGCAGGAAGATTGGTTGGTGCCAGTTGTTTTGGAGGGAGGAAGTTGTTTTGGAGGGAGAAAGTTGTTTTGGAGGGAGGAAGTTGTTTTGGAGGGAGAAAGTTGTTTTGGAGAGAGGAAGTTGTTTTGGAGGGAGAAAGTTGTTTTGGAGGGAGGAAGTTGTTTTGGAGGGAGAAAGTTCTTTTGGAAGGACTCTGGGTGCAGGTTGGCAGAAATCGCTTGAAATAGTTATCTCGGTCACTGTTGCGTTTATCTGTTTGCATACTTGTGGGTGTCGTTTAATAATTCGCTGCTGAAATGCAAGCTTGTGGGTGTCTTGTAGTTGTTTTCACGTGAGAAATACATCCTGTGATTAATTCCGCTTCGGAAGTGCATGCTTAAAGATATCCTTTAACTATTTCCGCTTCAGAAAGGCATACTGATAGACATCCGTTAACTGTTTTCGCTTCAGAAAGTCATACTGATGGACATCCTTTAACTATTTTCGCTTCAAAAAGGCATACTGGTAGACATCCTTAATTATTTTCGCTTCAGAAAGGCATACAGATGGACATGCTTTAACTATTTCCGCCTCAGAAAGGCATACTGATAGACATCCTTTAACTATTTTTGCTTCAGAAAGGGATACTGATGGACATCCTTTAGCTATTTTCGCTTCAGAAAGGCATACTGATAGACATCCTTTAACTATTTTCGCTTCAGAAAGGCATACTGATGGACATCCTTTAACTATTTTCGCTTCAGAAAGGCATACTGATAGACATCCTTTAACTATTTTCGCTTCAGAAAGGCATACTGATGGACATGCTTTAATTATTTTCGCTTCAGAAAGGCATACTGATAGACATCCTTTTAATTATTTTCATTTGTCAGGCATACTGATAGACATCCTTTAATTATTTTGCCTAGAAAGGCATACTGATAGACATCCCTTAATTATTTTCGCTTCCAGAAAGGCATACAGTTGACATATGTTTTTAACTATTTCCGCTTCAGAAAGTCATACTGATGGACATCCTTTAACTGTTTTCTTCAGAAAGGCATACTGATAGACATCCTTTAATTATTTTCGCTTCAGAAAGGGATACTGATGGACATCCTTTAACTATTTTCGCTTCAGAAAGGCATACTGATGGAAATGCTTTAATTATTTTCGCTTCAGAAAGGCATACTGATAGACATCCTTTAATTATTTTCGCTTCAGAAAGGCATACAGATTGACATGCTTTAACTATTTCCGCTTCAGAAAGGCATACTGATGGACATCCTTTAATTATTTTCGATTCAGAATGGCATACTGATAGACATCCTTTAATTATTTTCACTTCAGAAAGGCATACTGATAGACATCCTTTAACTATTTTCGCTTCAGAAAGGCATACTGATAGACATCCTTTAATTATTTTCGATTCAGAAAGGCATGCTGATAGACATCCTTTGACTATTTTCGCTTCAGAAAGGCATACTGATAGACATCCTTTAACTATTTTCGATTCAGAAAGGCATACTGATAGACATCCTTTAATCATTATCACTTCAGAAAGGCATACTGATAGACATCCTTTAATTATTTTCGCTTCAGAAAGGCATACAGATGGACATGCTTTAACTATTTCCCTTCAGAAAGGCATACTGATGGACATCCTTCAACTATTTTCGCTTCAAAGTTAAGTATACCTTTAGTTTAACTAGAGAACCACTGAGCTGATTAGCAGCCTTCAGGGCTGGCCTGATAGAAGGATTAGATTTATTTACGTGGCCAAGAACCAACTGGTTACCTAGCAACGGGACCTACAGCTTATTGTGGAATCCGAACCACATTATTATGAGAAATGAATTTCTATCACCTGAAATAAATTCCTCTAATTCTTTATTGGCCGGCCGGAGAATCGAACGCAGGACCAGCAGAGTGCTAGCTGAGAACGACATCCACCCGTCCAATGAGGAACTATGGGATACTGATGGACATCCTTTAACTATTTTCGCTTCAGAAAGGCATACTGATGGACAGGCTTTAATTATTTTCGCTTCAGAAAGGCATACTGATAGACATCCTTTAATTATTTTCGCTTCAGAAAGGCATACTGATGGACAGGCTTTAACTATTTTCGCTTCAGAAAGGCATGCTTTAATTGTTTTCACTTCAGAAACACAGAACTTTGGCTGCAAAATTTTCTTGCCTTAAAAGAATCTACCATTCCGATAACATCTGCAGAGAAACTTGCTGTAATTTCTGCGTCATACCTCAATAGAAAAAATACCTTGGCCTTTAGCCACCGGCAAAATATCATCAGGCCATCGATTTTGCAAACTCCTGTTGATGTTGGCTATCGATGCTCTACCGATCGGCCTCGCGGAAGCACAAGAATGGAGCCTACTGTTTTCGCCATGTTTCTCCGAGACGAGAGGAGGCACTTCTTCATCATCTTCTTCTTCTTCTTCTTCTTCTTCCGCCGCAGCACATTTCTTCTTTTGCTATGATTGGATGTGTTCAGTCGGTCCCCCGAAAGTTTGTCGGTCATTGTTTCTGCCTCTCAGTTGAGTTAATGCCCCCAGAGGTCGTTTGGGGCCATTTGTTCTCATTCCTCCGTCCCGGAGTGCCAAAAACTAATACATTATTGCAAAACTTCTCTCGCAGCGAAGCCTGTTCGCCACGGCTCCTCCGACTGCTACTGTCTATATTTATCCAACTTATTGACTTCTGACCCCCGGCTCTTTTTCCTCTCTATATGTTTAACCGTTGTTTTACGTCAGTTGAGTGGCTGTTGCTGCTGCTTTTATGGGCCAGGGCGTTTTTGAGAGTGCACCGTGCCATTCTGTCGTTCTTACGAGCTCGCTGTTTGATTTTGCTTATGTTGTTGTGTAGTTTGCGATGTGTACATCACGGCAGAATTTTTCTTCCAATGCTATACATCTGATGTTTTGCCTTATATATATATATATATATATATATATATATATATATATATATATATATATATATATTACTGTATATATATATATATATATATATATATATATATGTATATATATATATATGTATATATATGTATATATATATGTATGTATGTATATACATAAATGTATGTATGCATATATATCTAGAATGCAAATATACATGTATGCATGCATACAAACATACATACTCACATATAAACGATAATGCATTGGTTGTTTCAACACTGTATCGGATAAATTTTCTGAGAGAGAGAGAGAGAGAGAGAGAGAGAGAGAGAGAGAGAGAGAGAGAGAGAGAGAGAGAGAGAGAGAGAGAGAGCGTGCCTTGACTATAACAATAGTGATCTTCATTTTTCCAAGTATTATGGATTTCCGACTTTTTAACTGATTTTCTGTAATCCATCTGGCGCAAGATTAACGAAATCGCATACTTGAACGTTTTCCTTGCTTTCGTGTTCCCGTACTTTCCGCACACCATAGCGCACTCATCTCGGTTAATGGTAAACAACTCCTTGGAAACCCCACCCCCACCCCTTCGTTACAAGTATTTTTGGCCCACGTCCATTCCCCTAAATGCATTATTGATGTTTCTCTCTCTCTCTCTCTCTCTCTCTCTCTCTCTCTCTCTCTCTGAGCTTGGGCACTTGGTTATCGTATAATACAATATTTTTGCAGGTTCCCCTTACCATATCAGTTTTCCTTTCCCCATTTTTTTACGTTTTTGTTTTGAGCTTCGTTCTAATCTTTTTTTTTTTTTCAAGTTTTATTTTGAATTTTACCCTGCAGTATTTAATCTGTGTTCGCCTACTTTTTGCCCTTTTTCGTGCAGTGTTCGCTTACTCCTTTCATATCCCACTTTCGGAGGTGGTGGCGGGGTTCATCCAATTTTCATTTCCCCTCTTTATTTTACATTATTTGGTCATATTCTTTTACCCCTTTTTCCCTTTACGGTCCTCCCCCGTAAGGGACCTACTCTGATCAGTGTTCCGTCTTTTTATCAACTCAATTTCTGTGGCAAATACCGAATTTTTCTGACATTTTCAAGAATAGTTTTTTCCAGGATGAATTTGGTTCCCTACATTGAATCTTGAGGTGGAGGAATTTCGTATTTCGTCAGATGCAGGGGCGTTGTCTCAGTAAAGTGAAAGACGAAAGAGAAAATAAATAAATAAAAATAAATAAATAAACAAATAAATAAAATAAAAAAAAGGCAAATCAAACACTGGTCAGGATGAATAAGATTTGGAAATCAAACAGATTGACATTGCATTCGAAACTAAGGTTATACTTGAGTGTAGTACATTCTGTACTTCTGCACGGACTTGGACCGTGATTTGACATTGGAATAATATCCAAACGATTTTGTCAATTTTGAGATAAAGCTTTAAAGGGGGATTGGAGATTTAGAGAATGGCACGTAATAGCGTCAGCTGGGCTCCTGGGGGGATATCTGAAGAGCTGCAAGACCCAGACCTTCTTGGGTGAGGATTATGAGCTGCGGTTCTGGAGACGAGTAGAGATTTGTGGAAGTGAAAGCATGGGAAAGACGTTTGTGGCGAAATTTCACAGGGGCCTTGTCGATAGCATGGCGTCGGAAGTGACTGTGATGATATTATTATTATTATTATTATTATTATTATTATTATTATTATTATTATTATTATTATTATTATTATTGGTGTTGTTTCTTATGTGTGACTGCCTTGAAATATAACTCCCGTCACCTCTTCCCCTTGAGATTTTAATTCACTGTTTTAAAGGTACACTTTTTGTCACTCAGTATTTTCATTATGACCAGTACTTCTGCATATGTTCCCTCTCTTCAATGTCCTTTTTATTTTCCCCCCACCCCCCACCCCGCGCCCCCTCCCGTTTTTTTCATTCCCTGTCTCGTAAATTCACCCCAGTTTTCCCCCTCCCCCATTTTTTGTCATCTACAGCCATCGTGTGTAACCCCATCTCTTCTCTGACCCTCAGTCAATTTTATTCTTTCTGTCTCCTCTCTCTCTGTACCGTCCTTCGTTTGTACCGTCCCCTCTTCACTTTCCCTTTCCCCTCACTTATCGCCCCCTTTTCCTCTTCGTTTTCGTTCCCCCCCTTTTTTTCTTAACAGCCTTCATTTTTTTTTTTTAATTCCATCTCTTCAAGTTGTTAATCCCATCCATGAGGAAAAGTTGTCCTTTTGGACTCTGTTGTTTGATGTTTTCGTTCTCTTGACTATTTTGAGATTCGTTTCCTATTTGGCTTTTGTCATCTGATTTTCTGTAATGCAAATATTTGATTTTGATAACGCGTCTCTTTGAATGTTTCGAATTTGTAAAATACAATGTCGTGTTTTTTGGCTCTAAAAGCTTTTATCTATATGTGAAATTGCCTTCCTTAGTATTTTTTTATGATTATTATTAAAACAAGCATCAGGATTCAAGGTGTCCTTATACTTATGTTTAAATTCATAAAATGCTAATGTTTAGAGTCACAAAGTGCGATATATTTTTTGGAAAGGTTAGAATTTCTACCTTGGTTTCGTATGAAGGTCATTTGAAAACAAATAAGGATTCAGTGCTAATAATCAATTGTTATACTTTGCGTCTTGAATCCAAATCAATGAAATATACAGATAATATTTTGGAGTATTTCAAGATCCAGTCGTCTCACAAATTCGCCCTTTCCATTTTACATTGTCCAGTAAAGGAGTATACATTTTCTCGTTCACAATACGCAAAAGACGTAAGTATCTCTCTCTCTCTCTCTCTCTCTCTCTTCCCGGAGGGAGTTTTATGGGTCATGGAATGTTTTTTGGCAAATGTAGGCCAGCTTCCGACGCTTTCGGAAGGCTTATAACTTTTCCCTGGGAGGAATTATTATGCCTTGTTTTGTTAGCGTCCACCGGAATAACAAGTTCATGTTACAGGTAGTATATCGGATATATTGCTTTTCAACTCTTTGTTGCCGAATTTTCTGCCGCCGGGTACCAGTCGGAAGTCGGCGTATATACGTGCAGTGTGAGGTTGTAAATAGTTGTGTTCTTCCTTGCTTTGCCGTTTTATATATCTGCCCTTTCTCTCTTCCGTGCAAAATTCTCTGATTTTTTTATTTTCTTTAAGAATGCAAAATTCTCACTCATTTTATTAAGAATAAAAATTCTAATTTATTTATTAAGAATGCAAAATTATCACTTATTTTATTAATCCAAAATTCTCACTTATTTATTAATCCAAAATTCTCACCTATTTATTAATCCAAAATTCTCACTTAATTTATTAAGAATGCAAAATTATCATTTATTTTATCAAGAACAGGCTGATAATCGTAACAACATTGAACCTTTATTTTTTGACAAAAGAACCGTGCTGAATATTAATGCAAAGAATGGTTTTAAAATTACTTTCAAGATTGTACAGTGTCACTGCAGCAGACATACAAACTAGTTTCCACAGCCAGCCTCTGTAGTGCTGCTCAAGAAATTTTTAATGCTGTGAAAGAAAAATGGTTTCGGCGCTCCTGTATAGTATTATAGTCGACGCATTTTAAGAATATCACTCGGCCACGCCCACATCCTCCCTACCCCACCCCACCCCAGCCTTACCCCCTCCCCTATTTCACATATTACTCATACAGCTGGCAGCGCTGTCCTTATCATAAGCTGGACTCTTCTATCCATCTCCGGATGAGTGGAGGGTGGGGGTTGCTTCCCTCTGGGGTCTACCACTGCTCCCTGGGATAAGTGAGTTGCACAGAGAGAGAGAGAGAGAGAGAGAGAGAGAGAATCACTATTTGTGTTGACGTGAAGAGGAAACTTTCAAAAGTATGTTGACAGAACAGTTGTACAAAAATAAGTACCAATTTACAGGTTCTAGAGCGTCCTTTAGTTATTGAATGAATGACCTTTTCATGTTATCAGTGTCATAGCCAAGCAGCAACTGATATTGTCTGAGTGCGATACAATAATGTCATGCACTATCTACGGTGCCAGGGGAAGGGGCGGCCGAGTAAGATTCTTAAAATGCGTCGACCATAGTCCACGTGAAAAACTTTTAATTAAAACGGTTATTGTTCACGCCTAACTATCATTCACGTAACTAACGTTAGTTAAATTTCGGAATTTATTTGTTTATGTATTTGCCAATTACTCCCTGAAGCTTGAAAAAGGTTTGTTTTGAACTTCATAGTTTTTTCAAATCACAGATTTGACAGAGGTAATTGTACCGTGAAGCTTGAGAAAGTGGTTTAGGTGTAGCAAGTTATTTTCATTATGAATTTAACTTTTTTAAAATTATGTTTTATGTTTTTGTTACATAAAATGTATACACGAACATGGGGGCAGGCAGTAGTAGTCTTGTGGCCTTTAATAAATCTCAATGTCTTATATTGCATCTAGCTTTTGACTCTGCGATGACATTTCGCAAAATCGAAATTTT
>NC_089796.1:74893862-74898862 GCF_040412425.1 Macrobrachium rosenbergii | reverse complement strand
AACATTTTTGATATTCAGTTAGAACGGAAAGCTCATTGTTATCGTTCGTTGTAGATTCATGAAATTTATTTTTAATTTCCCGAGAGTACTGTGAAAACAAATGATACTAGAAGCCTTGTTTGTTATATTCAGGCCTACTAGAATATTTCGAATATTTACATACAGCTTTACACATTTTTATTTTTACGTATAATTATTCTTGAAATCGGTTAATACTTGATATTGAAGAGTTATGATGGGTCTGTTATAATTTTCTGTGTTTTTTCCCTTCGATGCTGACTCAGAATTATTTGTTTCATAATTAATGCAATTTTTTTTCATATACGTAATGAAGAAATGTTATTTGTTTCAGAATTCATGCAATTTTTTTCTTTCATATGTAAGAAATAAGGACAATTTATAATTTTGTTCAAAATAATTATTGTTTTTAAGTTTTGCGAAATGAGTTAAAAAAATGTCTGTTAGATGGTATAAGCAACAAAGATTTTTGACATTTCAGTAAAGCATTAATATTAAAAGAGATACGGCTAATTAAGTCGCGCCATATTTTTTTGTGAACGGATTTTTTTCCAAGGAAAAAAAGATAGAGAACTCCAAAATGGAAAATACGTGTCCGAAGTAAAATCTGATGACACGGCTTTGAAAAGTAACGAAAATCACTCCACCATCCAAAGACTTTCTCAAACTCGTTTTGGGGACTCTGACAAATATCGCACAAGTTATCGGGGCCCTGGAAGAAGAAGAAGAAGAAGAAGAAGAAGAAGAAGAAGGAAGGGAAGAAGAAGAAGAAGAAGAGGAAGAAGGAGGAGGAGGAGGAGGAGGGAGGAGGAGGAGGAACAACCGCTTTGATACCAAACTGCTAAATATTTCTTCCTCACTCTCGAGTTCTGGTTGGAAATCCCTCTCCCCCCGATTTCCCCACCCCTAGGCCCTCCCCTTAGATAGAACTTAAAAGGAAAGAAATAATCTTCTTAAAAGAAAACTAGAAAACGAAAAAAAAACCAATTGAGAAGTTTAAGGTAAAGGTTTGGTTCCTGCGTACATATACTTTGAGGGTTTTTTCTCCTCTTTGATCGAGATTTGTAACATACTCTCGAACTATTATTTTGTAGCATAAACGGTTGAATATTACGGTGTTCATAATATGGAGCCGTTAGAGCTAAATTTTCACAAACACCCAAACATACTTGCAATCGTGTACTATATAATTTATTTATACAGTATATATAATTTATATATAAAATATATATATATATATATATATATATATATATATATATATATATTTATATATATATTTAAATATATAGTATATATATATTTATATTATACTGTATATGTACATATATATATTATATATATATATATATATATATATATATATATATATATATATATATATACACACACTTGACTCACTGGAAACTTCATTCCCTGGGTACGGTCTGCGTCTTATCTCCTCCAAGTAAGTAATATTCCTTTGTTAAATAAATGGACATCTTTGTTATCATGAGCAAAACTCTGCTTTTTTAGTTTCCTGCAAAAGTAAACTATTGTGCCGGCTTTGTCTGTCCGTCCGCACATTTTTGTCTTCGCACTTGTTCTATCCGCCCTCAGTCATTAAAAACTTCTGAGGCTAGAGGGCTGCAAATTGGTATGTTGATCATCCACCCTCCAGTCATCAAACATACCAAATTGCAGCCCTCTAGCCTCAGTAGTTTTTTTTATTTTACTCAAGATTAAAGTTAGCCATAATCGTGCCTCTGACAACGATGTAGGAAAGCCACCACCGGGCCGTGGTTATGCATTGTACATTAACGATTGAGTAATTAATCTCTGTATATATGTGAGAGTTTGTGTTAAGAACAGCATTGATTGCCTCTCTCTCTCTCTCTCTCTCTCTCTCTCTCTCTCTCTCTCTCTCTCTCTCTGCTGTGGATATTGTATGAAATGTATTGATCGCCGAGTTTGTAGTTTATGTATTTTTATGCCTCCCGTTCAAATCTGTGTTCGATTAAATATTTGATTCAGTCGGATATTGCCTTAGCAGTTTTAAACGCGAATTTTGGGTGGAAATCATAATTTCATCTTCATTATGGAAGCGAGCTTGATTCTCCGCCATTTACAAACATGTCGAAGGGGGTTATATTGGACATGGAATCAAATTGGAAATGAAAAAGGAAAAACATAAATATTAATCGTTATTTGGGAGTGAAATAAAAAAAAAAGGGGGATATGTATAGTTTTCCCGTTGAGGTAAAGGGAAAGAATTTCACTATCGAGAGTCTTAAATCAGGGCAATGGCTCCTAAACGTATATCATAGAGATGAAAACGGGGAGGAGAAGAAACGCAAAATAAAAAAAAAAAAAAATGGAGAAAGCATACAGTGATGGCGAACCAAGTTGCACAAGGGATTGGAAATCTTATTTACATGCATGGTTCCGTTGACGTGGATGGATAGGTTTGCAATGAGAGAGAGAGAGAGAGAGAGAGAGAGAGAGAGAGAGAGAGAGAGAGAGAGAGAGAGAGAGAGAGAGAGAGAGCGTTCCCATAGAAATGGGGTCAGTGCGTTTCAAAGTGGAATATTGCTTTTGTCGAGTAAAATGACCTGTCTGCAGTTTTTTTTTTTTTAGTTTTTTTTTTATGTTACCCGGCTTTTGTTTGTTTTGTGCTTTCATGAAAGGACGCACTTGTGATGGATATGGATATAGAGATGTTTAGTTCCTTACTTGGATTTTTTAGACCAAATCCGATGGTTTGGTTTAGCATTAAATACTGACCTATTCAGCTATGTAATGTTCTGTACATGTATTGTATGTATTATATATATATACATATATATATATATATATATATATATATATATATATATATATATATATATATATATATATATATATATATATATATATATATATATATATATATATATATATATGTATATATATATATATATACATACATATATATATATATATATATATATATATATATATATATATATATATATATATATATATATGATTTATATATATATATATATATATGATTTAATTTACAATCAGAATAAATGCGAGCACAAAAGAATCTTGTGATAATGAAAGAAATTTTCAGACAGGGAAAGTAATTTTTGTAACCTCTTCTGGAAAATTTCTACTGTTTATTCTTTAGGTCCTCTAAATATTTATATGTTTTATATTGTTCAAATATTTAATTTTATGTTTTTAAGTGATTTCATCGTTTTCGGTTTTTGGCCAGCCACCCGTAACTACTTTTGTTGATGGTCATTTATGAATATGTCTCCCAGTTGTGGGGGGGGGGTGGTTAGCGCCGTCAGTGCACCTCACGCGGTGCACTGTAGGCATTACTTAAGGTTCTCTGTACCGTGTCCTCGGCCCCTAGCTGCAACCCCGTTCGTTTCTTTTACTGTACCTCCCTTCATATTCTCATTCTTCCGTCTTACCTTTCCACCCTCTCCTAACAACTGATTCATAGTACAGCCGCGAGGTTTTCCTCCAGTTACGCCTTTCAAACCTTTTTACTGTCAATATCCGTTTCAGCGCTGAATGACCTCGTAGGTCCAAGCGCTTGGCCATTGGCCTAATTTATATATTCTTATCTGTTCTCTGAATATGTGTCTTGTATGATATATTTGGATGAATGGGGACTCTGACTTAACGTCACGTTCTTTTTTTTATTGCAGTTCCTCCAGATCGCGTCATCCTGTCGGGTCCTTCGTCTTCCCGGGTGGGCGACAACGTAACCCTCTCCTGCAGCGCCGAGAACTCCAACCCTCCGGCGGATTTGTCTTGGGTGGTTGACAGTCAGCCGTGGGCGGACGCCACCACCCGCCAGGACAGAGCCGGCAGAGGCGGCTGGCACGCCGTCAGCACCGTCGTCATCACAGTGCCACCCATTGACAGGGATATGATGTTTACCTGTCATGCCACCAACCAAGCCCTTGGCGAGACCAAAGTGGACACTTACATACTCAACGTGATTCGTGAGTATCAGGAATCTTTTCGCTAACTTTGTTTTTAATTCCTTTTTTTTTTTTAGTTGATTCAGTATATATTTTGAATATAAAAGTTTAATATATACTTATTTATTTTTGGTTCTATCTAATATCATTCTTTAATTTTTACGTTCATATTTTAACACTGAAATTTTATTATGTCATCATTCACCTGTTCATTATCAGTCATATCGTTAATTTATATATTTCACCTTCATTACGGCGCTGTTGGGTTCCGGCGCTTGGTCTTCAAGACCTAAATTTCATAACCAGCCATCAACATGATTGTAACGCAGTTGATGAGGTTGTTGGAACATGCATTGCATTTCGTCCGCGTTTTTTATGGCTTCGCCCAGGGTAATTAAGGTCGCACTAATTACCTCGGTAATTGATACGCACTTGAAGCAAAATTTTGAGTCTTTTTTTTTTTTTTTGATCGAGCAGTTCAAACAAAGAATAGTAGTACCAAGTACGAATCGACGAATACTGGTTAGAGCATTCGAATCGGTTAAAGCTAATTTTTACCTTTGATTTCATTTTCTGCCACTTTTACCAAACCCTGATTAAGTGTCTTCATGGTTCTCTGATCCGGGTTATGTACTGGGAGTTCTTCAGATTCTTCTCAGGCACGGTGGTTTCGAGGTCACTAAAAATCGTTTTTCAGTTTCCCGCAGATGCCAGTCGTAATTACCTTAAATTTGTGTGTGTGTGTGTGTGTGTGTGTGTGTGTGTGTGTGTGTGTGTCCGTCCTTTTAAGCATCAGTTGTATTAGAGTTGCATTTTCATAAATCTAGTGACTGAGACCGGTAGATTTCGCATATACTCTAAAGCAAAATTTAGTCATCATTGTATAAGGGTATCCATTTACAATGTATTTTTTTTTTTTTTTTTTTTTTTACAATTCAAAGGTCTCATGGCTTTATAATTAACAAGGTTTCATTGCTTTTGTATAACTCGCATCTAGCGGCATTTCTGGTCGTATGT
>NC_089796.1:74881362-74888862 GCF_040412425.1 Macrobrachium rosenbergii | reverse complement strand
CCTTTTCTCCCCATCCCCAGGTTCCTTTCGCTTCCCTTCCCTTATCTCCCAAACCTCCCCTGGTTCCTTTCTCTTTCCTTCCCTTATCTCCCCCCCTCCCCAGGTTCCTTTCTCTTCCCTTCCCTTATCTCCCCCACTCCCCAGGTTCCTTTCTCTTCCCTTCGCTTATCTCCCCCCTCCCCAGGTTCCTTTCTCTTCCCTTCCCTTATCTCACAAACCTCCCCATGCTCCTTTCTCTCCCCTTTCCTTATCTCCCAACCCTCCCCTGGTTCTTTTCTCTTCCCTTCCCTTATCTCCCGCCTCCCCATGTTCCTTTCTCTTCCCTTCCCTTATTTCCACCCCCTCCCCAGGTTCCTTTCTCTTCCCTTCCCTTCCCTTATTTCCCCCCTCCCCAGGTTCCTTTCTCTTCCCTTCCCTTCCCTTATTTTTCAACCCTCCCCAGGTTCCTTTCCTTTCCCTTCCTTATCTCCCAAACCTCCCTATGTTCCTTTCTCTTCCCTTCCCTTATCTCCCCTTCTCCCCAGGTTCCTTTCTCTTCCTTTCCCTTATCTCCCAACCCTCCCCAGGTTCCTTTCTCTTCCCTTCCCTTATCTCCCCCCTCCCCAGGTTCCTTTCTCTTCCCTTCCCTTATCTCCCCCCCTCTCCCAAGGTTCCTTTCTCTTCAGTGTGAGGTGCCTCACACTGAGGGACCTGGGGCAACCCGAACGAACTGTAAGGTCTGCAAGGTCCCCCCCTCTCCCCAGATTCCTTTCTCTTCCCTTCCCTTATCTCCCTCCCCAGGTTCATTTCTCCCTCCCCTCCTCCACCTCCTCCTCCCCTCCCACATGAAAAACAAAACTGAAACTGCAAGGAACAACGTATCTCAGTAATCCACTCGAAGAACCCTTGAAGCGAAAGCGTCGAGGATCTTGTTTACAAGCAACTCTCTCTGCAGCCGTCTTCCCTGGTAAAGGCTTTCGTTCTTCTGATGCTTTAGCACGCTTGGTCGTCGGAATATCAATTGAATATTTACTTGTTTTCTCTCTCTCTCTCTCTCTCTCTCTCTCTCTCTCTCTCTCTCTCTCTGGTTTGTTGTGTCTGGACGGGTGGAACGATGTAGGATACTTCCACTTGAACCCGATCGTGATTCTGTTGGCTAAACAGTGAATGATGTACTTAGTAGTTTGTCGACCAAAAGGTCGAGGCCGTTAAATAAGGTCGTTGGGCGCCAGCCTCGTCCCAGAATGAATGGTGAAGAAAGTATACACACATGTATATGTATATATATATATATATATATATATATATATATATATATATATATATATATATATATATATATATATATATATATTATATATATATATACATTGTATATATATATATATATATATATATATATATATATATATATATATATATATATATATATATATATATATATATATATATATATATATATGTATATCCAGCTACGTCATTCACTTTTTATCATGATTGTCCTGTTGTTCTGTTTTTATAATTAGCGAAGAGTGAAAAAAGGAATGGATAAAAGAACGCGTCCGCTGGAATATTTCAAATATCAGTGTCTCCTCACAATCACAGTCATTTGTCACAGACCCGAAAAAAGCGACGCTGAAAGAATTTTAAACGAATCTATTTTCGAATTCTTATGCAGTTTTTAAAACGAAAGTGAGTGAGATTAAAGTAACATGGGAAAAATGTTTGATTTTCCAGCTGTGAATTCATTTTGTGTCTGAGTTTCTCTGACTTTTTATTTTTTATTTATATATATTTTTTCCTTGGAGAGAGAGAGAGAGAGAGAGAGAGAGAGAGAGAGAGAGAGAGAGAGAGCGTTTTGCATTTCGGTCGTAGGGAGCAGTTGAAAGTGCGTAGATTGGGTACAAATATTGATCAGATGACACTTTTTTTTTATGTATGAAATAGGAGAATCGCTTTAGATTTTTTTTTCATCTTCTCGTAGATTATTTTAAATACCATATTTGTTTTCGTGTTGTGTCAGTTCTAGATGGATTTCAGATCAGCCATCGTACGTGCCCTTTTGGTGATCTGTAGTAGAGGGTGGCACCGTGGTAATAGTTTCATTTGGAGCGTTCTGTTTATTTACAGTGAGCCAAATAACTGCTGCCTCATCCGTGTTTTACTTCTGTGCGATTCATGGATTCATGGTTCATTCACTGTTTTCTATATTAACCCTAGGTGGTTCATTCACTGTTTTCAGGTACCCAAAATATTTAACACATGAAGGAAGAGATTAGATTGTGTCATCCACTGTTTCTATTAACCCTAGGTAGTTGTGTTCAGCATTCGTTGTGTCAGGTACCCAAAATATTGGATAAGTTTTCACATGAAGGAAGAGATTCGTGGATTCATGGATTCATTCCCTCTTTTCTATATTAACCCTAGGTAGTTGTGTTCAGCATTCGTTGTGTCAGGTACCCAAAATATTGGATAAGTTTTCATTTGAAGGAAGAGATTCATGGATTCATGGTTCGTTCACTCTTTTCTATATTAACCCTGGGTAGTTTTGTTCAGTATCTGTTGTGTCAGGTACCCAAAATATTTAACCCATGAAGGAAGAGGGATTCATGGTTCATTTGTTCAGCCTAGGTAGTTGTGTTCAGTATCAGTCAGGTACCCAAAATATTGAACATGAAGGAAGAGATTCGTGATTCATGGATTCATTCCTCTTTTCATATTTGGTAGTTGTGTTATCTGTTGTGTCAGGTACCCAAAATATTCATTTGAAGAAGAGATTCATGGATTCATGGATCTGTTCACTCTTTTCTATATTAACCCTGGGTAGTTTTGTTCAGTATTTGTTGTGTCATGTACCCAAAATATTGGATAGGTTTTCATTTGAAGAAGAGATTCGTGGATTCATGGATTCATTCACTCTTTTCTATATTAACCCTGGGTAGTTTTGTTCAGTATTTGTTGTGTCATGTACCCAAAATATCGGATGAGTTTTCATTTGAAGGAAGATGGGATTTTCAGCTATTAGTGATGGCAAAATATATGTGCTGCTAATCGGTACTTGTACCAGCAGTTCAAATTAAGTTTTGGTTAATTTCTTCCATTATGCAATACATTACCACCCTAAAACAACTCGCCTTGTAATTTTAATCATTTGTTGACATTTGTATCTACTTATTTATTAATTTAGTAATTTATCTTTGTTTCCTAAGAACTGATCTCTTCTTTCTGTATTGCCAGTTTCTTCTGTAACCCCTTTCAAACGAACAGCATATTCTTTGTAAGCTTGAATTTCAAGTCAGTGGCCCCAGTAGGCCTGTTCCATATGAATACTGTTCATCGTCTGAATAATAATAATAATAATAATAATAATAATAATAATAATAATAATAATAATAATAATAATAATCATTAATCATTATCCGTTAGCTCATATTTAAAAATGTTAGAGATTTTCTGCCGTAGTCTGTACTGAAGAGGACATTTTTACCGATGTTTACAGCTAAATATTTTTAGCCTACGCACTTGCATTCCTCTGCGCTGTGACATTTTTCTCGCATATTTTGCATTGCCTAATGTTCAGCAGTTCCTCAGACCTGGAATTCAAGTTCCCCCTCTCACTGAGAAATACGCTTAGCTGCACTTTATATTGTTTATTACGCCAAAGGATGCGATGGAGGCATTTCAGGGGGAAATGAAAATCCATGGCAGGCCAACATAAAGTCGAAGATCTCTGATCATTTTTTCATTCTTTTTCACTTCCCTTTCTGAACTTTGTCTTGCCTTTATTTCTCCTCTCTTTCAGGTGGGTGTGTGTTCGTGACAGGGTTTTTTTTTTTAATGTTGATTTCAGGCTTTCCTTTATTTGTTGTTTTGATTTTTGTTAATACTCTTGTTAGTATTTTATTCTGACTGAAAACGCTGTTATTAAGTTCGAGTATAATTACAGTTTTTCTTCCCTTTTTCCCCAGTTTTGGGGATTTTTGCATTAATCTGGTGACCCGTGTAATATGGACGTATTTACTTGTTTACGTATATCAGAATATCTTTATACACTTTCACCAGTGTTAAGGCTGTGTTCACCATTCCTACTGCAATGCTACTAACTGTGCATTAGATACGTCATTAATGATTCATGCTACTAGGACCGTATACCAGCCAGCCAGCTTGAATGCATTGCTATTTAATATGTTGTATGTTACTGCTTAAAATGTAGCAGAGTCTATTTCCGTTATATCTTAGTGCTTTTCAGTGCTTTGGGAATACAAGTGTCTTGTGCTCCCATTAATATTACACATATAAAGACTATATATGTGTGTATGAAGGTCTTTCTCTTCTGTGAATTTGCCAGGAGTACTTCAGGCAGCCATTACGCTTTTGGGTACTCTGTGCTTTCATGGACTCCGCTCATTTTTCTCTTTTCGTCGGCGCTTCTGTTCTACTCTGTTGTATCGTTCAGTCCTGATCTGCCTCCGCGTTTACAAAAGAAAGTCCAGCACAATCACCATTCCGTTGTTTTCTTCTCTTTCGAAACAGTTCCGTCCGCGCACATTCCATTTGTTCAGTAATCGTCATTTCATTTGCTTTCGCCTTCCATTGTGCGTTAAGACCCATTTTTAAAGGCTTCAGCTCCCCTCCTCTACTCCCTCCTCTCCTCCTCCTCCTCCTCCTCCTCCTCCTCCTCCTCCTCCTCTTCTTTCCATGGCATTCCTCTCTCTCTCTCTCTCTCTCTCTCTCTCTCTCTCTTTCTCTCTCTCTATATATATATATATATATATATATATATATATATATATATATATATATATATATATATATATATATATATAGTGTGTGTGTATAATGAATGTGTGTGCTTTGTTGTAATTCTAGTAAATTTTTCATGTAAGCTCTTACCCTATCTCCCCTCTCGATAAGTTTTTTTTTTTTTTATATTTCCAGTACGTTTCTTGGTGGTGCTCTCTCTCTCTCTCTCTCTCTCTCTCTCTCTCTCTCTCTCTCTCTCTGCTCTTATTTTATAACTGCAGTACATTTCCTTGTAAAAAACTCATTTCCTAAAGCTGTCTCTCTCTCTCTCTCTCTCTCTCTCTCTCTCTCTCTCTCTCTCTCTCTCGGCAACGGTGTGAGGGAACTGCCAATACCTGTCTTCTCCCTCTTGTGTATCTATTTTTTCCAACTACTCATATATGGAGTCGTCGCCTTCCTTCCTCCTCCTCCTCCTCCTCCTCCTCCTCCTCCTCCTCCTCCTCCTCCATGCCCATCTTCGTTCATGGTGTTTTATGGAGTCTCTTTATAAAATGTCGTTTTTTATAACTCCTTCGTGTAAGATTTTGTGGTGCTGTACTTCTTCGCATTTCTTCGCTCTCTCTTTTGTTTTTCTTTTTTCTTCATTTTTTTTTCTTCAAACTTATTCTCCGTTGTTTGAATACTTGCTTGGGAAGTTAATGCTATCTCTTTTCTTTATCTTGTGAATTTGTGTAAATTATGAACAAAAGTGATAAATTTGTGGCCTCTCTCACAGATTTGTCGTAATGATTGTCTTTGCCTTTCTGAATTCTCTCTCTCTCTCTCTCTCTCTCTCTCTCTCTCTCTCTCTCTCTCTCTATATATATATATATATATATATATATATATATATATATATATATATATATATATATATATATATATATATATGTATGTATGTATATATGTGTATGTATATGTGTGTGTATATATATATATATATATATATATATATATATATATACACATATATATATATATATATATATATATATATATATATATATATATATATATATATATATTATATATATTATTCATCATTTAGTTTTCTGTAAAGAAAACTATTGAGATGGTTACTCGTCTGTCCGTCCGCACTTTTTCTGTCCACCCTCAGATCTCAAAAACTACTGAGGCTAGAGGGCTGCAAATTGGCATGTTGATCATCCACCTCCAACCTTCAAACATATCAAATTGCAGCCCTCTGGCCAGAGTAGTTTTATTTTATTTAAGGGTTAAAGTTAGCTATGGTCGTGCGTCAGGCAGCGCCATAGGTGCCAACAGCACACGCCACCGCCGGGCCGTGGCTGAAAGTTTCATGGGCTGCGGCTGAGATTTTCATGGGCCGTGGCTGAGAGTTTCATGCAGCATTATACGCTGTACAGAAAACTCGATTGCGGGTGGCGTCCTCACAATATGACTCCATCTTTAAGATATAAATTTCTTAATAAGTAATTCTTCGGCCTCAGCTGCAATCCGTAAAGCGTTCTAATTATATCCTCTCTTCCTTCCTTTGATCATTCCATTGTTGCCTTTTTTCTGAACATTATTATCACCATTTCCCCTCCCTCCTTCCCCTTCCCCCTTTCCTCCTCTCCCCCCTCTTTTATCTTTCGGCTTCTTGGGCTGGAGATTGTGGCTGGTTGATGGGGGTGGAAGGTATGGCCATGGTCGTTGGCTCAGATATTTTCCTCTTTTATGGGTTATGATTTTCCTTCTTTTTTCTTTTTCTTTTTTCGTTGGGGGGAGGGGAGGAGAGGGAGGGAGAAGAGTATAAAGCTGTTGTAATTAAGGAGAGCTCAGTACCCTCTTAGCCTACTTTTCCAACATTTGTGACAGAATGCTGTGGCAAAACATCTAATTTAAAAAAAGTAATCTTACGGATTAATGTATTCACTTAGTTGTGAAAGTTTCATACCATTTAATATTCCATAATTTTTTTCCAAGAATAAATGCTTTCATGAGTAACTGAATCTGTGTAATTAATTGCTTCCAATAACTAATTTTGTGGAAATTAACTCGACATTATAAGAAAAGATACCAACTTGTTAATCCTGTGGGAAACAAAGTAAACAAGTGAAAGATGCGTCGAAGTTTCTTCGGCGCAGTCGAGTTTTCTGTAAATCGTACAACCAAGGCCACCGAAAATAGATCTATCTTACGGTGGTCTCGGTATAATGCTGTATGAGCTGCGGCCCACGAAACTTTAACCACTGCCCGGTGGTGGCCTGGCCCGTATCGTTGCCAGAAACACGATTGTGGCTAACTTTAACCTTAAACAAAATAAAAACTGCAGAGGCTAGAGGGCTGCAATTTGGTATGTTTGATGATTGGACGGTGGGGTGATTAACATACCAATTTGCAGCCCTCTAGCCTCAGTAGTGTTTATGATCTGAGCGTGGACAGAAAAAGTACGGACAGACAAAGCCGGCACAATAGTTTTCTTTTCAGAAGACTAACAAGCTATATGACGTTCAACAAAGACTGTTCTGGAAGGATTGAATATCCCGGAAGATTTCCCTAGAGAGAGAACTGAGCCTTCAATCACTTGTCTTTCCGTTGCCGTGGCTACTGACCCATTTTCCCATTAACGCTTAATGAAAGCTTCAGTCTCCTCGTAAGAGCTGCTTCTAGAACGTTAGGATGGCGTATTTTTTTTCATTTCGCTAAACATCCGGACTACACTCGGTGGTTTTTCCCGAACTTACCTTTACCTGTGTTCAGGGTCTCTCTCTCTCT
>NC_089796.1:74841362-74876362 GCF_040412425.1 Macrobrachium rosenbergii | reverse complement strand
CATGCGTTGTTGACACTCTCAGCTAACTTGGTTACGCAAAATAGCCTGTTGGATCCCATGGGTCTTTTTGATGTTATGAAAGATTTAAAATTGAAATACTTTTTAAGTCTTGCGTGTACAGTGTATTGTGGGCTTTTCTGGTCTGTATTCATAAAGACAGTGCAGGTAGCAAACGCTCTTATATTTAAATAACTCGATGTTTTTCCGAAATTGAAAGCATGATTTTAATGGCAAGTTGATGCTAGATGATGATCGCTTATGAATATCTTCATCGGTTATTAACTGATCTCGTTATTATCTGGACATGACTGTCTATGATTTGCTAACAGAGCTTAAGTTTGGTTCTCTTACTCAACCTCAAACCTTTATCTTCACAGGGTAAATAAACAAGATTTAAATATTTAAATATTTAAAAAAATGTATAATAAACAAAAACCCAAAACATTTAAGGGCATTTACTAGAGCTAAGAAATTTTTTTTAAACACTTAACGAATAAAAGAAATTATGAAATTTGGTTACGACAAATTTTACGTTAGATTTAAATTTCATAATGTGGTTGGAGACATTATAACCTTTTTGGTCAGTTTTCAGTATCCTCATTAGGGTTCTTTGCAATCTCTTCCTTTATTACGTTCGATTTGATTTCATAATGTGTTTGGAGACAGTATAACCTCTCAGGTTAATTTTCAGTACCGCCTATGTAGGGTTCTTTGAAATCTCTTACGTCCATTATTAGTGAGAAGGCAAAATGAGATCCCCATCAAGAACTAAGTTCTCAGATCAAAAAACGACTCTATAATATGAATTCTGAAAGATTATCTGGAATCCTTGATACCCTAGAAAATAAATCAGACAGTAGTTGAGGAAAATATAAAGAACTTGAAAAACAGTTCCAGTCGAGGGAGCCCCTTACATGTGCACACCATTTAAAATCATATCCCAATTGTCATTTCTCACTTTGAAAACCTAATTGGTTGCGACGCCAGGACCGTACGAAGGTCTGGAAAGAAATGTATATAGCTGACTTCAATGTATGCATAGACCAAAGAAAAATGATACTCTTAAATTAATATATCAAAATATATAAGTAAAACAAACACCATAAGCAATAAGTATTAATTTTGCAAGCTAATTAGCCATATGGAAGTCTGAGGAGTACCAGGAAAACGCTTACAGTGATGAATCCCAGATCCGGCCGACGGAACCCATATCACCTAATGGCTTATATATCTCCCCTTTATGTGGCCTCAATAGCGTCTATGGCTAGCGATTAAGTGACTGATAATCACTTCGCATCTCTTTCTCGAGGCAATTATTCCTCTCCGGTGATGCTGATGAGACTGATGGCGTCTGGTGTGGAGACAAGATAAGGAGGTTCCTTGGTTTCCTTTGGCTGAAGGAGATCAGTAGGAGAATCCCCATAGATTTTGAGATTATTTTTTATTTTTTTACTTAAAAAAAAATTAACCTCCGTGGGGGGGGGGGGTAGCGCTATCAGCGCACCTCACCCGGCGCACTGTAGGCATTACTTGCAGGGTTCTTTGCAGCGTCCCTTTGGGCCCCTAGCTGCAACCCCCTTTCATTCCATTTAATGACCTACGTTCATATTCTTTCTTCCATCTTACTTTCCACCCTCTCCTAACAACTGATTCATAGTGCGACTGCGAGGTTTCCCTCCTGATACACCTTTCAAACCTTTCTACTCTCAGTTTCCCTTTCAGCGCTGAACGACCTCGTAGGTCCCGGCGCTTGGCCTTTGGCCTAAGTTCAATATTCTATTTCTATTATTTTTTTTTTTTACACTTATACAGTGCAAGATACTTCACACAGACATTAATACATCTTTGAAGAGGACATTCACACAGACATTAATACATCTTTGAAAAGGACATTCACACAAACATTATTACATCTTTGAAAAGGGCATTCACACAGACATTAATACATCTTTGAAAAGGACATCCACACAGACGTTAATACATCTTTGAAAAGGGCATTCACACAGACATTAATACATCTTTGAAAAGGGCATTCACACAGACATTAATACATCTTTGAAAGGGCATTCCACACAGACATTAATACATCTTTGAAAAGGACATTCACACAGACATTATTACATCTTTGAAAAGGGCATTCACACAGACATTAATACATCTTTGAAAAGGACATTCACACAGACGTTAATACATCTTTGAAAAGGGCATTCACACAGACATTAATACATCTTTGAAAAGGGCATTCACACAGACATTAATACATCTTTGAAAAGGACATTCACACAGACATTAATACATCTTTGAAAAGGACACTCACACAGACATTAATACATCTTTGAAAAGGACACTCACACAGACATTAATACATCTTTGAAAAGGGCATTCACACAGACATTAATACATCTTTGAAAAGGACATGTCATCACGTCTTTTTGGCATGGATGGATATCATATTAATATACGAGAAGTGCGTAGAGATTTAACACCGTGAATTCAAGTATAGCAAGGAAGGCTCTTGACCGGATTAATGGCATTGTATGAAAAGTGTCAGATCCTCTCTCAAGGATGAATCAGATTTGTGCCAAGAGGGACTATTTAAGACTGAGGGCACTTGCGATTGGCCAATGAGATCAGATTACTTCAGACGAGAGAATCGGCTTTTCAGTTAGGAAATAATGTGGGGTGAGTTACAGAAAATCTGAAAAAAAAAACAGAAATAAGATGAGTTAGGTAATTTTGTAAAAAAAAAAATAGAAACAAAAAACAAAAATAATATGAATTATTTAATTTTTTTAGCGTAGTCTAAACATAGCTTGGAAAAGTGCTACAAAGGGAGAGCTTTTCTTTGAAGAACTTGATTGCCGCAAGTCATAAAATACTCGAGAAGTTTCGCGAGAATATTCATCGACGTCATTTCCAGGGCTGAAAATAGAGACAGCTTTTATAAAAAAAGAAAAAAAAAATGAGAAGCAGTTAAGATAAACTTCAGCAGAGATCAGGGAAGCCATTGCAAAATCGGCTACTAGGAAATTTCCTGACGACATAAAAAAAAAAAATTACCCATATTTTTGGCGACATCACAAAATGGAGAAAGCTACGGCGTCGTGAAGGGAATTTCGAAGGCAATTAACGCGCTAAGAAAAAATGTAAACGGCGAGTTAACTCGGAGTAACTTCCATTCCCAACCGATGTTGTATGGAAGTTTGCGTAGTTGAGACAGCCTTAACGACGTCTTCTGAACGGTAAGAATGATCCGAGACGACAACGAGAGAGAGAGAGAGAGAGAGAGAGAGAGAGAGAGAGAGATTAACGATGCGTGAGCTGGGTGCCTGTGCCGGTCCGGAATTTTGTAGCCACCGCGATGACAAATTATTTTTAGGAGAGATACGATACCGGTGATGTATTTAACTTTTTGATTGATATTCGCGTTATTGATGATGATGCCGCTCCTGCTGCTGTAAGTTCTTTCCCATTTTCTCTTTTTTTAAGTTTTCATCTCTCTTTTCCTTCTTCGTCCTTCTTGTCATCTTTTACGGAACCCCCCGAATAGACTTGCGGGTGCATCCACTTAATTACCTTAGGAGATTTCACTTACTGTATATGGAAAGCTTTCATGATTTTACCCACAGGATAGGGAAAACTTTCATGATTTTGCCCATAGGACAGGGAAAACTTCCATGATTGTACCCATAGGACAGGGAAAACTTTCATGATTTACCCAAAGGACAGGGAAAACTTTCATGATTTACCCAAAGGACAGGGAACACTTTCATGATTTTATCCATAGGGTAAGAAAAACTTTCATGATTTTACCCTTGGGATAAGGAAAGTTTTAATGATTTTACCCATAGGATAGGGAGAACTTCCATGATTTAACCCACAGGATAGAGGAAACGTACAGAATTTTACCCACAAGATAAGGAAATTTACAAGATTTTACCCATAGGATAAGGAAAACTTTCATGATTTTACCCATAGATAAGGAAAACTTACAAGATTTTAAACACAGAATAAGAAAATTTACAAGATTTTACCAATAGGATAGGGAAATCTTTCATGATTTTACCCACAGGATGAGGAAAACATTCATGATTTTACCCACAGGATGAGGAAATTTACAAGATTTTACCCATAGGTTAAGAAAAACTTTCATGATTTTACCCACAGGATAAGGAAAGCTTTCATAATTTTACCCACAAGATGAGGAAAACATTCATGATTTTCCCCATAGGATAGGGAAAGCTTTCATGATTTTACCCACAAGATGAGGAAAACATTCATGCTTTTACCCATAGGATAAGGAAAGCTTTCATGATTTTACCCATAGGATAAGGAAAGCTTTCATAATTTTACCCACAAGATGAGGAAAACATTCATGATTTTCCCCATAGGATAGGGAAAGCTTTCATGATTTTACCCACAAGATGAGGAAAACATTCATGCTTTTACCCATAGGATAATGAAAGCTTTCATGATTTTACCCATAGGATAAGGAAATTGCCCGGAAGACTTCATTAAGTGCCCTGTTACATATTTCCGTTTCTCAATATACAATGTTCAATTATATAAACGCCCTTTTTTCGTTACTCCCTCTCTTTTTTGCGTTTGCCCCCTTCCACTTCCCATCCAAGTCGGCAGCAGTACAGTATCCCACCTCCTCCTAAACTCTCTCTCTCTCTCTCTCTCTCTCTCTCTCTCTCTCTCTCTCTCTCTCTCTCTCTCTCTCTCTCTCGTTCGATAACGCAGAGAGCTGTGAGTAATGATGCTTCGATTGGTTCTGCTTTAGCGTGAGAAGTTATGCAGGAGGAGTTTCGCCATCTTCGTCACTCATCCCGGCTTAGGACCCCCTTCCGAAATCTCGGCTACTTTTCGGACTGGTGGTGTGTCTTGCCACCCCCGCCCCCCACCATTCCCCTCCCTGCAACATTAGTGTTTTATATATATGTATATATATATATATATATGCTGTATATGTATATATTATATATATATATACATGTGTATATATGTAATTTAAAGCCACAAAAGTATTAAATATTTATCGCTAGTTGATAGTTGCTATGATCTTCTTCTTCTTCTTCTTCTTCTTCTTCTTCTTCTTTCTTGTATTATTATTATTATTATTATTATTATTATTATTATTATTGTTTTGTTTTTCTTCTTCTTCTTCTTCTTCTTCTTCTTCTTCTTCTTCTTCTTCTTCTTCTTATTATTATTATTATTATTATTATTATTATTATCATCTTCCACAGGACCCCCCCAACCGCCGGTCCTCCACGGGTACAGCGAGGGCGTGGGCATCCGCGTGGGAAGCTCGCAGAGGATCACCTGCGTCTCGAGGGGCGGCAATCCGGCCGCCCACCTGCAGTGGTACCGGAACGGGCTGAAAATTCCCTCGACGAAACACAGCACCGCCGACGTCAGCTACGCCGAGATCGAGATCAAGGCGGAGGCGAAGGACAACGGCGCCCAGTACCGCTGCGAGACCCACAACTCGGCGTCGCCCACGCCCGTCAGCGTCATACCACCTCATCGTCTATTTCCCTCCGAGACTGTCATGTAAGATATATATATATATATATATATATATATATATATATATATATATATATATATATATATATATATATATATATATATAATTTATATATGTAGGATCTATGGTCACTTTTACCAGACACATATGTGATTGCCAATAGCCAGAATGCCCTCTTAACTTCTCGATTCTTCTTTTTTGGATATGCTTTGTCACCCACAAAGCCGTAAAAGATCCAAGCGCAAGAAACTGAAGAGACTGTGATGCCCGGTCGCGGGAAACGAACCCGCGTCACTATAATCACAAGGAGGTCAAGTTGCCGACCTGACCAGCATCACAGCCTCTTCAATTTCTTGCGCTTGGATCTTACGGCTTTGTAGTGGCAAGCATATCCAAAAAGCAAGAATTCGAGTAGATTAAGAGGGCATTCTATATATTATATATATATGTGTATATATATATATATATATATATATATATATATATATATATATATATATATATATGTGTGTGTGTGTGTGTGTGTGTGTGTGTGTGTGTGTGTACACTTCATTTATCAGCAGGTTTCTTCTCTTCTGTCTTCTGCCTCGTCTTTTACTCTTTCTCCCCCCACTTCTCTTTTCCTTTACTCTCTTTCTGTGCCTCTGTCGTATTTTTGTTTCGTCTGAAACTAGTTATTTATTAAACTATATATATATATATATATATATATATATATATATATATATATATGTGTATGTGTATGTATACTTTATTCATCAGCAGGTCTGATCTTCTTCTCTGTCTTCTTCCTCCTTTCCTTCTTCCTCCTCCTCCTCTTTTACTCTTCCTCCCCCTTTCTCCTTTCCTATACTTCCTCTCCATGTCTGTCGTATTCCATTTCCTCTTAAACTAGTTATTTATTACACTATACACACACACACACACACACACACACACACACACACATATATATATATATATATATATATATATATATATATATATATATATATATATATATATATATATAAATTAGTTTTCTCCATTTTGCTTTTCTTTATTCCCTCTCTTTGAGTTTTTCTCTCTCGTAAAAGTACAGCAGCGAGAATAGATTTTCCATCATACTGAATTATTCAGGCGTAATTAATGTGCATATGGAACCTAATTAAGTGCATTGTCTCAGGGATAACATTACAACCGAAGGGAGATGTGGGCTTAATTCCAAGACGAATGACGGCAATTACAAGATGTTCCTGTTCCTCTTTGCTCGCTCCCTTCTCCGCACCTTGACAATATTCTCTCTCTCTCTCTATTTCTCTCTCTCTCTCTCTCTCTCTCTCTCTCTCTCTCTCTCTCTCTCTCTCTCTTGTCCCCTTCTTCCTCCTGCCTTGCTTCTTTAATCTGTCGGGACACTTGACATTTGGTTTCCCCCCAGAGTTCCTCGATCCCTCAGAATCCCCAACACGTCTCGAAAACCATTCTGCGCCAGCGTTCCCTTCGCAGGGAAGGCGGCGATGTACCTCCATCTCACAGCTGCTACAAAACATTTTAACCCCCTTCTTGTTTACAATCTCCGATTGTCATTTCTCGTCCGTCCTTGGGAGTCGCCACATCTTCTTCTTCTATTCTTCATTGTCGTTGCTTCCCGTTTCCCCACTCTCTGCTGCGAAAATGGCTTCCTCCGTGAACGGATTTCAAAATTGTCGGATTTATTGTATCTCTGTTGATCTGAATGAAACAAATGAGATTCAGAAGCGCCGTTATTGATTCTTCAGATCCACTTTGAGAGAGAGGGAAGAAGCTTTTTAGCCTTTCGTCGCTTCTTCGTGAGGAGACAGAAGCTAGAAGCATGGGTACGAAAGCAGGATGGGAAATTACCCCCCCCCCCTTGGAATTCGGTTAAATTGTGGATCTTGTTTACGTGTTTCATTCAGATTGATTAATTTAAATGCTTGAAGGAAAGGTCATAGTTTCTCACTTTAATCCCGCGTTGCTATTCCTGCTGCTAGGTAACGCGAGCTTTGCAAAGAATGTTTACAAATGGAGAATATTTGTTCGTCTACTTAAACTAGGTCTTTTTTTCCCCGACAGATCACGAAGACTCCAAATCGCCTGAGTGCTGGCACTCAAGCTACTTTGACCTGCACGGCAGGATCGTCAAATCCTCCGGCGGTCATCACTTGGCATCGGGGAGGATACACGTTGACCGGCCATCTCAAGGACACGTCCCCGACGCCCTCTGGAGGTGAGACGAATGCCCTGCGTGTACGGCAGAAAGAGAAAGAGTGGGAGGGGGACAGGGCAGTGGGGGAGTTCATTGATAGTAGTTGTATAAGACGGAGAGCTTAATGATAGCCGCTCTATTCAAGAGAGGACAGAAAGTCCAAATATAGACTTTCATTGATTAGTGGCTCAAGAGGGCATATGCTGTTGCTCCAGAAATGAAGTTTAAAGTTAGAACTGACTCTGACAAATTAAATATTTAATGGCAGCTACGCACATTTTGCCATGTGTGGAATAAGTTTGTGTCTTTGACAAATGGCTTTTATTGTTCAATTTTTTTACGAGTTTTGATGCCAAGTGTGTTCTGTTTGTAGATTTTATGAAATATAAGTTTGTGATGCTTTTTTCATGACTGTCCACAAGCGGATCCAGAAAAATTTCATGGGGGGGAGGGGCGCACCAATTTTCATATTATACGTAAATACATATATATACTGTATATACGTATATATACATAATCATACATATATATATTATTTCCTTAAAATTTTATTTCTATAATAGATTTTTATTTTTTCCCCATTTTTATATTTCTCATTCATGTTATTAATATCTAAAGCTTCAATATCATTATTTTGTCAGTATTTTTCATTGGGGCCACGTGTCCAGGTGCCGCCCCCCCCCGAGATCCGCTAGTGTGACTGTCTAAGGTTATACGTTGGCCGTTATATCAAGGGTATATCAAAGTTTTTGCGGCAAAAGCGGCAAAGATTTTGCCCATATTTAAGTGAGATGTAATTCTGGAGATCCTTATCGTTTTCAGGCACAAGCGTTACCAGCGAACTGGTGGTGAATCTAACTGCTGAAGACGACGGGGCCACTTACACCTGCCAAGCCACTAACACCGCCCTCAGCAAAGACGTCCGCCAGGCTGTCACTTTGCACGTCAACTGTGAGTATTCTTTGTGAATATACGTTTTCATTACGATACAAAAAAAAAAAAAAAAAAAAAAAAAATATGTGAGGGAAGCGAGAGAACTTGAATACAAAATTCAGGATAAGATTTCTGCGAGTTTCAAGTGCTTGACAGTAGTCTGCCTTGTAGCCACTTTTTTCCTCTCTCAAGCGAAAATTAAACCCCCCCCCTTTTTTTTTGCCTTAAATTTTAAGTTTGTTCATATTCCGTCAGCTTATTCACATGTATTCTGAAAATATTTTTCGATCGGGAGTTGAGACTCAAGAAAACAAAAATATTACGAAAGTCAAGTGGTTTTTAATTTCGCGTATTCAAAACAAAGTTTAAACAGCAGTCGAACCTGTTCTGTTTATGCATTAAATAAAAGAACCATCCTCGTTAAGCCTATTTGACGGTTCGTAGTTTGTGATTAAATTAGGTAGGTCCTGCGGAGCAAGAATACAAATAAGGGACTTTATCTCATTGCTTAGAAATCCCCATGGTCCATTTCGCCTGCGTGCCTTATCCTCACAGAAGCTCATTCCCCGTCCCTTATTTATCATTCTCCGTCCTTTATTTATCATTCCCCGTCCCTTATTTATCATTTCCGTCTCTTATTTATCATTCCCCGTCCCGTATTTATCATTCACCGTCCCTTATTTATCACTCCCGCCCCTTATTTATCATTTCCCTTCCCTTATTTAATATTCCTCTTCCCTTATTTATCATTCTAGTCCCTTATTTATAATTTCTGTCCCTTATTTATAATTTCCGTCCCTTATTTGTTATTCCCATCCCTTATTTACCATTCCCCGTCCCTTATTTATCATTCCCATCCCTTATTTATCATTCCCCGTCCCTTATTTATCATTCCCCGTCCCTTATTTATCCCTCCCGTCCCTTATTTATCATTCCCCTTCCCTTATCATTCCCCGTCCCTTATTTATCATTCCCGCCCCTTATTTATCATTCCCGCCCCCTTATTTATCATTCCCATTCCTTATTTATCATTCCCGTCCCTTATTTATCATTCCCATCCTTTATTTATCATTTCCAGTCCCTTATTTATCATTCCTCGTCCCATATTTATCAAAGAGCACCACACAAAAAAAAAAAAACAATTTGCAAACCGTTATCCTTTAACACAATGAAAGCGAAAGAGAGGATTCGCAGGTTTTGAAGCCTGTTGACGCCGGAGTGGTAAATTCAATTTGGATGTAAAGTGAGTTAATCGAGCCTAATTGCCCTCGCCAACTCTCATACATTATCCACTGGTCCTGTAGATATTGTCTGCCACACTGCAGAAAACATTTTGACCTTAATAGGATTCTTGCGTAAACAGCCACCGCACTTTATAGGGTACGTCCCGTTTGTGCCGGGGGAAGGAGGTCGGGGCGTTTGTGTTGTTGTTGTTTCTCTCTCTCTCTCTCTCTCTCTCTCTCTCTCTCTCTCTCTCTCTCTCTCTCTCTCTCTTAGTTTTCCATATTTCTCTCTCTTTAATTTACTAAAATTTCCCATATTTTCCTTCTTTTAAAGCTCGAATTTTCCATTCTCTCTCTCTCTCTCTCTCTCTCTCTCTCTCTCTCTCTCTCTCTCTCTCTCTCTCTCTCTCGTTTTCTGTATTTCCCTCTCTTTAAAAAAACACTCAAATTTTCACATTCCTCTGTCTTAAATCTCATGTTTTCCACTCTCTCTCTCTCTCTCTCTCTCTCTCTCTCTCTCTCTCTCTCTCTCTCTCTCTCTCTCTCTCTCTCTCTCCAACGTTTCTCAAGTTTAATATTGCGCACTGTTATAACGTGTATTAAGCAAAGTGCAACTACTAGTTTAATTTTTTATCTGTTCAGATACTTAAACAGTAACTAAACTAATTAGGGTATGTATGTTTTATTTTGCAGACTATATTTTCATTCTCCAGTTCAGAGAATTAAAAAAAAAATAATAATACTTAAGGGGAAATAAGGTTCAGAACTTTTTCTTTTTGTCTAGTTGCCAGTCACAACTTGAACTGAATACTGTAAGGGAGAAGATGACGTAAGGTACAGAAGGAAAAGAGATACCACAGTGGATTCTGGATTTGTAATTAATAAGTGTCACACGCTCTTCGGCTCACGATTTTGTTTAAAACCTGGTTTTCAGTTCTCAGACAAAAATGTAAATGTAAGCTTGTAGACTCGATGCAAAGTAGGTCAAGCTTTCTTTCGTTTACTCGTATTGAAGGTACAATTTCACCCGGCCTTCGCTTTTAATTGCGTTGTTTATATTTTATTGCTTAATCCCATTGTTATTTTTAACCTTCTTGTTAGGGTCAAGTTTCGTTGAAACTCATTATTGAAGTTAATATAAGTTTGCTATTTCTTCCGAGTGTCAGTTGAATGAAATGTGAGTTTTACTACACAGATTAAGAACCAGGTCTGATTATAGGTTTGCTATTTCTTCCGAGTGTCAATTGAATTAAATTTGACAGTTTTATTACAAAGAGGCATAAGCAATCAGGCCTGATTAATATGTGAAGGGAAGGTAAGACGTCATTGCCAAGTGAGAGGCAAGACTAAAGCAGCAGTACAGTATTGCCTATTATTTACCCGAAGTTCAAGAGAAACTTCTTCTTCTTCGTTTAACGTGTTTTTTCCCATTTTTTTATTTTTTATATGGGGGCTTTGATTTGGCGTTGGGGTAGACCGTAGCCTCGATCGGCTGCCCTGCCTGACATCACTTAGACCCCGGTAGCGCGTGTGTACATGTATCGTACCAAATCCCCAGCTCCCTTTCTCCCAGCAGCGAGGAGAGTACACTGGCACTTAACTGTATTTTCTTCCTGAAAACATGTTTGAAATCATATGTGACATCGGGGACGCTAAATGCAGTGTTATTAGTTGGTGAATCTCATGAAATTGCAGACTCTAAGCTGCATAACACTTTATTGAGGTGATTGCATGATCAGAGGGAAAATGATGCATTTATATACAGAGCGAATATAATGCCTAGTTCAAAGTAACAGTTTCCTCGTCTCCTGCATTTTTTTTAGTTTTCAGAAAAGAAAACTATTATCTGTCCGTCCGCACCTTTTTTTTTCTGTCCACACTCAGATCTTAAAAGCTACTGAGGCCAGAGGGCTGCAGATTGGAATGTTGATCATCCACCCTCCAATCATCCAGCATACCAAATTGCAGCCGTCTAGCCTCAGTAATTTCTATTTTATTTAGGGTTAAAGCTAGCCATAATCGTGCATCTGGCAGCGATATAGGCCAGGCCACCACCGGGCCATGGTTAAACATGGGCCGCGGCTCATACAGCATTATACTTAGACCACCGAAAGACACATCTATTTTCGATGGCCTTGATTATACGCTGTACAGAAAACTCGATTGCGCCGAAGAAACTTCGGCTTGTTATTTTACTTGTTTATGGTAGAAATACCGTGTACGCTTTGTCTTTTGAAATGTCATTGTTACTTATAATGCATTAAAGCACATTGACAGATTGTAATCCAATAAAGTATAACAGGTTTCGATCCGGGCTTGAGTTTTTAAGGGGAAATTAGAAGGGACGAGAGCAGGCCGTTACGAAACCTTTCATAATCATGTTGAAACTGTGTGTGATTAGGTTGACTGTCGTCTCCCTCCAGTTGTGCAACGCGGGCGTAGGATGAACATACACTGCTCTGTGGCGTGGGTGGTAATTAAAAGCAAATCCTTTTGCGCGACAGTTGTTCTTAGGTAGTGGGCGTAAAGAACTGCCCTGGAACTACAACTGTTGTTGATCAACCGGAGCAGGAGAATGGAGTGACGTTTTTGTACTTGTATTATGTATTGTATATATATATATATATATATATATATATATATATATATATATATATATATATATATATATACATGTATATATAATATATACATATAAATATATATATACATATATGTGTACAGTTTATACATATATAGATCTACACATATACATCTAATATATGTGTATATATATATATATATCTATATATATATATATATATATATATATATATATATATATATATATATATATATATATATATATATATATATATATATATATATATATATATATATATATATATAATCAGAAAAAAGTGCGTTGGGAGAAACAAATATGGAAAATTCGGGATCTGATTTATGACGGCTTAGGTGGGTTTTACTTTACGATTAGAATTCAATTTTCTCCCCGGGAATGGATTTGTGGAATCGTATTAAACGAAGATTTACTCTGATAGTTTTCATTTTCATTTCTGATTGCAGCGCGATAATATATTTCATTCCATTCAACAGCGGAAAATTAACATATTTTGTAGTGACAGTTACGATTGCTGAAATGGTGTTATACAGCAAATGTATATAATAGATACAGGGTAATCAAATCATTCCTGGTCTTTCCAAGCTCGCCTTATAGAGTAATCCTGCACTGGGGGCTGTTCGTAGATTTGCTTAGAGAGAAAGAAATATATTTTTTTTTTGTTAGAACAACTCGTGGTTACTACTGTATGTCAAGTTTAATTAAAATTTTTATTTCACAGGTATCATTAATTGTTTTAAGACTTTCCGTTTAATTAACGGGAAACGGAAATGTCTAGGTATATTTTCGTATAGCATTATTTATGCGCGCTCTAACGCTTCCATTTTTCCACATCAATTTTTCTGTATTTTGTTTCTTCCAGCCGTTAATAGGAAGTACTACCATTATATGATTTTAGTGGAAACAAATCCTTTTGGAAAAGGCACGACCACCGTTTGCCTTTAGCTTTATGCAATCTTAATGTAAAACCATATCATGCATATTTCCCAGAACCACGTGATCTGTACCTTTATAAAAAGTAAACGAAACGACTAGTTTTTTTTTTTTCACTGTGATTATTTGCGATGCGCTCAGTGAAATATTCACTATAAATAAAAATAAAAAAATTTTCCCCCTCAACAAATCGGCTGTGTTTTCCAAGTCGGGGACTGCATACTAACTCCTACCTGGTCTCTTAGCTGGAGGGTCCAGGCCCAATTTCAGAGCCGAAAATTCAAGGGAGATTTTGACCCCAAAAACTTATGCATGACGGTGGTCCTTGCTTTTTCTACAAATGCTGCGGTTGTGGTGGGGGAAAAAATGCACACTCCTGCTTGTATATTTGATATGTATTCTCGGTGATAAACTAGTCCCCACGAAAAGTAAAGTTAACATTCTATATTTTTCAAGGATATTACGCAAACGCTGTGGTTGTAATGGAAAAAGAACCTAGTCCCTACAAAAAGTAAAGTCAGTATTCTAAATTTTTCAAAGAGATTATGCAAATGCGGTGGTTGTAGTAAAAAAAAATGCACACTACTTGCATATTTGATATGTATTCTCGGTGATAAACTGGTCCCCACAAAAAGTAAAGTGAATATTTTATATTTTTCAAAGATATTTATTACAAATGCTTCTGAGTCGCAAATACAGATAGTGGGTGTATGCGCGCGTCTGAAGCTGTAGATTTGAGATCTCGTCCATATTTAATTCTCAGATGCCATCCAGAAAGAGTGAACGGATGAAAATTCTCACCCATGCGTGTGTTTACGTTGTGTAGGTGAATGAACCAGTTCTGGTCAGTTGTCAGTAAGAAAACTTCGTGATATCGCCAGCTCTTCTCTCCTGTAGTTGATAGTAGTTTCTTTTGTTTTCCATCTTTTCTTGCGTGCTGGTTGTCATTTGTTAGCAGTAGAAGTGCGTGATTTCGTAACGTGGGTTTTGCTGTGACCTTAACATTTAATATGAGATCACTGACGTCACGTATCATCATCATCATCATCATCAGGAGTTCAGAAATGGATCGGCCAAGTGAGAGAGAGAGAGAGAGAGAGAGTCAATTTTCGATCAGCCAGCTAGAAGGAATCTTTCCCTCGAGTGTAGAAAAACTTGAGGATTTTGTGAACAGTCTCCAGCGAGATTTGAACGAATCATTGTGAATGTTCTAGAGGAAGCCAACAAGTGCTCTCTCTCTCTCTCTCTCCTCATCCTCCGCCGCCACCGGTGTTGCCACCCACGGGAGTCGCCATTTTTACCTTATATGACTTCTAAAGCTATTGTTATGAGGCGAATACTGTAAAATGCGTCCCACGGACACGGCTAGCCTCCGCCCAAACTTGTTTTCTGGTCCAGATTGAAATATAAATGTGTTCGCCTCGGAAGGGTTATTACTAAATCCGCGCCCCCAACCCCCCTTAAAAAAAACATGTCTGCATCTCAGCAAAATTTATAAGGCCTTAGTATAAACATTTCTATATTTCTATACAATTGATACACGAGTGTATATATATATAATATATATATATATATATATATATATATATATATATATATATATATATATATATGCACACATACGTACATATACATAAATACATACATACGTATCCATTCACACACATGTATATAACATATATATATACATATATATATATATATATATATATATATATATATATATATATATATATTATATATATATATATATATTATATATATATATATATATTTTTATGCTTTTGTTGAAATACTTATTACATTGCAAGAGTTAATCCAATTCACTAGAATGAATAAAGGAACCCCATACAAAAATGAGGAAACCCGAAGGCAGTGAGATGAGACTGGAAGTAAACAAGAAACCATAGTAAAGGACTTTTGCATAGCCACAAAATGTACTTCAAATATCTAGGAAACTTTTGTTGTGCGTACACGAAGGCACTCTTTCAGTCCCAACTTATTTTTATTTTTTATTTTCTTTTATTTTTATTTTTTTTTTTTTTTACATCTCCAACATCTATGAACTGGATTTGGTGTTACGGTTATGGAGGTGTTCAGTTTGATGGGAAGGAGGAGGGACGAGGGATGGGGAGAGAGAGAGAGAGAGAGGGAGAGAGAGAGGATCGGGTATTACTCTTGTCGAAATGCATGTTTGTATTACCAAACGATTGAGCCACCTCATTATATATGCAGGCGTTTTGGTTTGTGTATGTATGTATGTATGTATGTATGTATGTATGTATGTATGTATGAATGCATGTATGTATGTATGCATGCAAGCATTGCAGTGTTATTGTGCTGCTTGCACCACCAAACAAATCGTCTGTTTATATGTATGCATGCGTAAATGAGACTAATTTTAAGTAACTATGTATGAAGCGCGAACAGGCTTTTACTACAAAAGTAAAGTATTTCCGTATTATCAGATGAATGAAACGGCGTACAATTCTTGCAAACATTTCCGTTGACGTGCGTTTGTACGTAGACCTCGACACCGCCCACGCGGAGGCGTACTTTACGTGCTGGGGTTTTTGCGGGGCTGTTAAGAGTGAGTGGGAATGAGTGTTTATCTAATAAACATCGACCTGTAGAGTTTCACCCCAGGCGATGCAGGGAAGTGGCAGGTATTCGGATATTCCCCCCCCGCTATTTCCCCAGCAGAAAATTCATCCACCTTTTTCTGCCCAGCCCCCCTTTCCGCCCTGGGAGAGAGAGAGTGTTTGTTCTCTCCCTCCTTTTTCCTACGTTTGCTGCCCGCCTTGGTATAAATATATTGCAAATGGGATTTTATTTTATTTGAGTTTTTTTTTTTTCTTGTGGGGTAGGTCACAAAAAATGGTTTCTCTCACGACAAAATGCTCTTTGGAAGTGAAAAGTGTCTGTGTGTGCCAAGTTCTATATACACTTTCGATTATCATCTGGGAGAGTTTTGTTCATATATAAAATATAGAGAATAAATGTCACGATATAGGAGCTTGGTGTACTGTGAACCATGTCATTTTTTTAATTATCGTAAAAAAAACAGTAGGTTTTAAAGTTATTTGTAAACGATGGCCCACCCAGACCCTCCGTTACGTAAATTATGAATGTAGCAACACTGTCGGCCTGAAAGTATCACATATAAATGCATCATAACAGTGTTGTGTTTTGGCATAGTGTTATTGCACTAAAGTACCTAGGAATCGCTACGTCTGGGCGCTGAAAATATGTTTCAGCTTTTGAGTGATTAGTTACATACATACATACACAGTGCATACGTAACTATGCATACTTTATACTTCATGTATGATTATAGCTTGTGAAATGTGACAGTTAAATGTTTTCTTAATATTATCGTCTGTCGGGAGGAAACCACTTTGTGTAGATTGCAAACCCATCATTATTGTTTTTTTATGTATTTCACGAAATCGACTTTTTTTTAAACTATATTCTTTTATTGCTCGCTAGACTTCATTTTAATCTGGGTCTTAATTTTGGTGAGGTTTGGAAGTTGTGTATGTATGCAGTTCGACTTTAGGAAGATATTGAAAAGCATTATTGCGATTTTCGCATGTGCACGTAGGCTTTCTCAACAGAACTGGATTTCACTGATTTATATTTAAGTAAGATTTTGATTTATTTATAAGTAAGATTTTTATGGTATTCATCTAATTTTCCGCTGTTTTTCCGGACGGAGAATGCATCGCATTACCTAATCGAGAGTCCCATGTCAGTCTACAGTTGGTACGGGAGGCTTGTCAAGATACATTGGCGGAGTCATTTAGTGATTTCCTTTTACATATAATTTGTTCCCTGTATCATAACAGTTAAAAAGCGTCTCTGTGGCGCAGTATTCGTGTCCAGATGTCACAGAACACTTTAAAGATAGAGAGGCCTCTTCGCCAGTCGTAGCTGCAGGGGCAGTTATGATGATGTAGGCGATGGCGCTGCTCTCTAAAGACAAAATACGTTGGTCAGGCCCATGTTCAGCCTTCTCTCTCTCTCTCTCTCTCTCTCTCTCTCTCTCTCTCTCTCTCTCTCTCTCTCTCAAACATAAACCAAAGATTATGGGGGAAATGAATTCTGGACCGCCCTTAGATAACAATTACTGGGAGTTACCAACCTAGGGATGGTAGCTTTTTGCCTCATTTTCATTGCGTAGTGGGTACTAATCCTCCAGTCAAGGTCAAAGCCAGCATCTACGCCCCTTTGGCGGTGGGTCTGAAAGGCATAGGTGAGGAGGATTGGGGCTGGGCGGGGTCTAAAAGAGAGAGAGAGAGAGTGAGAGAGAAGAGAGAGAGGTGTTTTACGATTTGCCAAAAATTTGGATTGGTTTCGTATAACGTGTGTTTAGAGATATCTTACGTGCGATGGAAAATCGTTATGGCCGGTGTATTCGTATACAATTTTAGAGCCATTAAAACTGACTTTTGGTAGAGACTTCAGTATATAATTTATAAAGGGAGTTTGGAGAGTAACCTTACATAAGGTAGCCAGCTGCTGAAGGAGAATCGTCATGAATTTAAACGCGTCCAAGACATGTAATGAAAATTGACGATACAGTCCGTCGATGCGAAAATTCTTTTGGAGTTATTCCGTCAAAAAGATGAGAGAGAGAGAGAGAGAGAGAGAGAGAGAGAGAGAGAGAGAGAGAAATTTCTCGAAAAGACATAGTCCGTTGATACGAAAATTCGTTTGGAGTTATTCCGTCACAGAGATGAGAGAGAGAGAGAGAGAGAGAGAGAGAGAGAGAGAGAGAGAGAGAGAGAGAGAGAGAGAGAAATTTCTTCGAGTTCATCATCCCGATAAAGGCTGCTGCTAAGTATCTCTCGGTAAGCACACAGCTGTTGCTTCACTGGAGACACCACGGTTAAGATTTCAGGTCTGAAACCCGGGGATGGAGAAAGGGAGCCGGAGCAGTTCAGGGCGAAGGGAATTAAGGAAGACAGGTAATCGGATAGCTCAGGGCGTTGGCAAAGGACGCGCATACACACACACACACACACACACACACACACACACAGATTCAGGAGAGAGAGAGAGAGCCGGAGGGATGATGTCGGGGAAGATGAGGAGAGGGGGAGTAAGTCTTTTGGGGTAGGAGGAGGAGGAGTAAAGGGAGGCAGGTGGAGAAGACGCTGGGGATATTTGGGTGGGCGTGTCCAGATGAAATCGGCGATGATGCCGAAAGTTCAACGATTCTTAGTTTCATTTTCGCTTTCAAGGCTTCGTTTTCTTTTTTTTGCTTTTTTTTATTAATTTTTTTTTTATTTTGCGGATTGCTTTATGCATCGATTCTCTATCGTAACTTTTTTTTTTTTCTCGGAGGCTGTAATGTCTAGAGACTAAAGTTTGGTGGTTCATTTGAGAGAGAGAGAGAGAGAGAGAGAGAGAGTTGAAACTGAATGAGGAAAGTTCGCCCGGTGTGATTGATTTGGGTAAATTGTTTTCGCCAAAAGTCGTATTGACTGACACAAACTTCCTGGTGAGGGTTATGAGTTTTTTTTTTTTTTTTTTACCTTTCCAAAAAAAAAAACTTCTTTTTGACAAGAATATATATTTCCCTTTAAGAATTTTTTCCAATGGAAATGATTATATAGTCACTAAGTAATGCTCTTAAAAATTTTTTTCTTTTTTTTTTTCTAACCTCAAAAAAAATTCTTTTTGACAAGAATATATTTTTCCCTTTAAGAATTATTTCTAATAGAAATGAATATATAGTCACTAAGTAATGCTCCTAAAAACTTTTGTCTTTTTTTTTTTACTTTTCCAAAAAAAATTTCTTTTAAACAAGAATATATTTTTCACTTTAAGAATTTTTTCAACGGAACTTAATACTTAGTCACTAAGTAATACTCCTAAAAATTTATTAAAACATGCCATGAAACATACGTTGTTTCCTTTTCGTGGGCAGAACGAAAATGTTGTTTTTCTACGAGTGAAGGCGATGAGGTAGCAGTGTACCTACTCTCAGTATTTCAGCAAAAACTATTTTTTATTGTTCGAGTCAGCGCCCTGGACCTTAAAAGCCGCTAGCGTACGTAAGGCGAAGAACAAACACCGTCTTTGCCAACAACCTACCTGTATATAACTGTTGTTCTCGCCGAGAGACGTCTTGCAAGTGCTGCTGCGCCGCGTTGTTCGTGTGTTTCTTTACGTTGCGTATTATTATTAGTCTTGTTGACGTTGTTTCCCAAACCTTCATACCCCCAGGAATTGCCAGAAGTCTCTCTCTCTCTCTCTCTCTCTCTCTCTCTCTCTCTCTCTCTCTCTCTCTCTCTCTCTCTCTCTCTCTCTCTCACCAGCTAGATATCCACCGTAATGATTCCAAGACCACCGCCTCTACCAACAGGTGGCCCCCATTATCATTGGGGGTCCTTGTGGAAAGAGTCTTCGTGGTGGTGTTTTGAGATTTGTTCGAACGACCTCCTTCAAAAAAAAAAAAAAATGAAAACCCCTCCGGCCAGTAAGTTTCAATTCTGGAATCACTTAATGAGTTCATTGCATCTCTGGCGAGCATGGGGCGCTGTTCGTCTTGTTGTTGAAGAAGAAAGAGCGCTCCCACACAAGAACAACGATTGCTGTGGTTTGTTCAAAATGTCTGTATTTAAAAGTAAATAAGAAAAAACTGCAGCCGCTTTGATACAAGGCCGCCTTGTTAGTTAATACCTGTTTTAAGGTGATTTATTTAATATTTCCTTCAGTAAATGCTCGTTGTAGATGACCTGACGTTTTTGTTATGCGTTCACACCACAAGCATCCCGCAAAACGCGATGGTAATGGCTGTTGCTTTTTATTCTCTCCAAGCTTCGCTTATCAGTCGTCGTTCCTCCATGCTTGCAGGTTTTTTTTACGCCGAAAACTCGAACAGTTTGAAACAGCGAGGTATTTAAGCAAGTAGTTGTGAATACTGCGTTAAGAGGCTAGTCTGAGAATTGCTGTCCCGCTTAAACTCAAATGGGTTTTCGAGTAACCTTTATGCCAACCAGGCATTCCCACATCCGCTCAGAGCTAATTCGAGCATTTTGCCTTTTGCCCGTTACTATATCTACGAAACATTGGGGATATTAATGAGTGCGCAGTGCCCAGTGGCAGGAAAGGTGGTTGATTCTGGCAAACTGATGTTCTCTGGTGAGCTTTCTCATCCCTTCTTGTAAACATATTAGCTCTTCGTTGGGTGAGCCGGTAGAGCTGCGGACTGTCACTCGATGGGCCGGAGTTCAATTCCCCGGCCGGCTGATGAAGAGTTAGAGGAATTTATTTCTGGTGATAGAAATTCATTTCTCGCTATAATGTGGTTCGGATTCCAATAGCTGTAGGTCCCGTTGCCAAGTAACCAATTGGTTCTTAGCCACGTAAAATAAGTCTAATCCTTCGGGCCAGCCCTAGGAGAGCTGTTAATCAGCTCAGTGGTCTGGTGAAACTAAGGTATAAAAAAATGTAAACATCTTAGGAGTTGGCTTTTTAAAATCTTTTAAAAAGTGGAGTTTCTTCAGATCTGTGAGATTTTCCAAGGACGCTAAGGTGTGGGCTGAAGACATGAGGTTTCTCATTAGGGGGTTCGATTGAGCCGGTTCGTAAATAAGAGTTGCAAATAGTACCCGGGTTCTTTGCATCGTACTGACAGGGTAGATTGTGGTAACGCTTAGTCATATAAACATATTCTGGGTAGACATTGCGATCAAAGGGGAAGAAAACCAACCTGTTTAAGAAGATTAGAAAGACCTATAATTGAAACTTCATTAGTTAAGAGATTGTCTTGGAATGTAGTGATCTGAATAAAAAAAAAAAAATCAATCTGAATTCAACTTTGCGGTTTGTAGACATATTTAAATATTTTTTTCCATTTAATTTTAAGTTCCGCAAGGGTTTGTAGACACATTTAAATATTTTTTCTCTTTTAATTTTAAGTTCTGCAAGGAGGCTGCAAGACCAACTTGCCGTGTGTGGGCGAATGTCAAAGCTGAGGAGGCGTGTAAAAGATTTTAGCTCTTCATATTTTTCTTTCGTGTAATCTTTCAGACCGGTCGTGCTTGTCTGGCCGCGTCTGTGTTTATTTGGGAATATTCACTTGTTTCTGAAGTCTTGCTAACTGCGAGACGATCGCAGGGCACGAAATAACGGCTCCATGTTAATGAAGTCTGCATTTTCGCGTTTTCAAATTTAATGCCGTGGGTGGTTCCCTCAAATGATAAAGAGATAACATAACAGCAATAACAGTAACGATGATGATAATACGCCGACGTATCCTCGCATTATCTCTGCATTCGTCCAGGCCGCGAAACCTGTTTATTAACAGCAAGTCATAGACGAAATATTAAAAGACTCCCGGATCCAAATTAATTCGACTTTTTATGGCCTTGTTTTCGTTGCATTTTGCCTGGTAAGTTGTTGCGTTTCTTGCCTCCTTCCGTCTGTGACATCCGTCTTTGTGTTGTTGTTGTTTGTTGTTGTTTGTTGTTGTTGCTGTTGCTGTAAGCGTTGGTGCCTTGAAGGGCCAACTCCAGAAAAGGTCGACTGCTCTTTCCCGTACCTCGATTTTATCTTTCGCTATTTTGATACCTTTGTAACGGAGGTTGCTTGCAGTGCTCTTGAGATATTTGTCTGAAACTCTCTCTCTCTCTCTCTCTCTCTCTCTCTCTCTCTCTCTCTCTCTCTCTCTCTCTCTCTCTCTCTCTCTCGTAAATTTATCTTTCTCTTAGTGAGCGTGATTCTACCTCTTTTTTTTATTCAGGTTTTCATTCTTAGTTATGATAAGAAATGGAGAACGTTTTAGATTGTGTACAAAAATTGGAATTTTTTTCATTCATATTCGAAACTTATCTATTATGATTCCAGCCTGCATCAAGGCCAAAATTGGAAACAGAGCATCCTGCAGCTATTTTTTGAAAGAGGTATACTCGGTGAGCTGACAAACTGCTTTGTCACTTCCAACAGTATATATATATAGTCTTCATTGTACATGCACAGTCATGGCGTAAGTCGGGATAGAAGAGGTATTTGGGTGTTTGCCGAAGAAAAAAAAAAAGCACAAAAGACATTTTTTACCTGGAATATTCGTGGTTATAAAGTCTGTGTTAACCAGGGAAGGGAGGACTTAATGTATTTTAAAATGTTGTACGGAACCATTTGCGTTAACATTGATTACATATATTCAGACGTAACTGGCTACTAAAGTATTGTTAGAACGAGTTAAAGAAATTCTTTAACTTGACTCTCTAGACTGAAGCAGTCTTCCTCCTGGTAACAGACTTTGATCAAGGCGACCATTCCACTGCTAACTATAATTGGGATTCGAAGCTGTTAAACTCGAGTAATCTGACTCACTATACGGCAGGGCCGTCCAACCCCATGCCCGTGGGCCAAAAGTGGCCCGTCTGATTTTGAAAGTGGCCCGCTAGAGAAAAATAAGTAAAAGTATATTTCTCTTTTTTGTATATCATAAAAATTAGACTTACTGCTTATCCTGAATAAACGAAATATTCCTTGCAAAATTAGTAACCACAAAGAAAAGTTTCATTGGCGTCTGTTGCGTGCTACATTATGTATATATGTGTGTGTATATATATATATATGACATTTTTATCACACCGTGATTTATATACGATCATGAAGCTACAAATATCGCTTAATATCAAATCCACGCTACCTCGGAATATCGATGAATTATCACCGAAGAGAGTTATAAGTGATAAATGGACGGGCACTGCCGAGTCTCGATCGACACACAGACGCGCATCCAGCGAATCCAGTCGACGCTAACCACTGAGCTATCCAAGAGAGGTATAAGTTAACGCCGAGTCTGGTGTACTATATTTACCCGTCGAGCGAAATTGTACTTAACCTCGGCATTAGCCACCTCGACCATGATAGTTCATTGGTACGTTGGAACACGCAGCTCTTTTTATGACATTTTTTATCACACCGTGATTTATATACGATCATGAAACTACAAATATCGCGCTTAATATCAAATCCACGCTACCTCGGAATATCCCCGATGGGAATATCACCGAAGGGAATTTATAAGTGATAAATGGACGGGCACTGCCGAGTCTCGATCCCACGACACACACAGACGCATCCAGCGAATCCAGTCGACGTAACCACTGAGCTATCAAGAGAGGTATAAGTTAACGCCGAGTCTGGTGTACTATATTTACCCGTCGAGGCGGGGAAATTGTACCAACCTCGGCATTAACCCACCTCGACCATGATAGTTCATTGGTACGTTTGGAACACGCAGCTCTTTTATGACATTTTTTATCACACCGTTTTATATACGATCGTGAAGCTGCAAATGTCGGCAATATCAAATCCGCTACCTCGGGAATATCCCCGATGAATTATCACCGAAGGGAATTTATAAGTGATAAATGGACGGGCACTGCGATCTCGATCCCGACACAGACGCGCATCCAGCGAATCCAGTCGACGCTAACCACTGGCTATCAAGAGAGGTATAAGTTAACGCCGAGTCTGGTGTACTATATTTGCTGCCCGTCAGGCGGGGGGAAATTGTGTACTTAGCCTCGGCATTAACCCACCCTCGACCATGATAGTTCATTGGTGCGTTGAACTTCGCAGCTCTTTTATGACATTTTTTTATCACACCGTGATTTATTAATGCCGAGGCTAAGTACAATTTCCCGCTCTCGACGGGTAAATATAGTACACCAGACTCGGCGTTAACTATACCTCTCTTGATAGCTCAGTGGTTGGCGTCGACTGGATTAAGCTGGATGGCGTCTGTGTGTCGTGGGATCGAGACGGCAGTGCCGATCCATTTATCTTATAAATTCCCTTCGATGATAATTCCCCATCAGGGATATTCCCGAGTAGCGTGGATTTGATATTAAAGCGATATTTGTAGCTTCATGATCGTATATAAATCCGATTGTGATAAAAAATGTCATAAAAGAGCTGCGTGTTTCCAAACGTACCCAATGAACTATCATGGTCGAGGTGGGTTATGTCAGGTTAAGTACAATTTCCCCGCTCGGCGGTAAATATAGTACACCGAGACTCGGCGTTAACTTATACCTCTCGATGCTCAGTGGTTAGCGTCGACTGATTCGCTGATGCGCGTCTGTGTGCCGGGATCGAGCTCGGCAGTGCGTCCATTTATCACTTATAAATTCCTTCGTGATAATTCCCATCATCCTGAGGTAGCTGCGGATTTGATATTGGGCGATATTTGTAGCTTCATGATCGTATATAAATCACGTGATAAAAATGTCATAAAAGAGCTGCGTGTTCCAAACGTACCAATGAACTATCATGGTCGAGGTGGTTAATGCCGAGGTTAATTACAATTTCCCCGCTCTCGACGGGTAAATATAGTACACCAGACTCGGCGTTAACTTATACCTCTCTTGATAGCTCAGTGGTTAGCGTCGACTGGATTCGCTGGATGCTCTGTGTGTCGTGGGATCGAGACTTTGCAGTGCCCGGCCATTTATCACTTATAAATTCCCTTCGGTGATAATTCCATCGGGGATATTCCGAGGTAGCGTGGATTTGATATTAAGCGATTTGTAGCTTCATGATCGTATATAAATCACGGTGTGATAAAAAATGTCATAAAAGAGCTGCGTGTTCTGAACGTACTAATGAACTATCATGGTCGAATGAGTTAATGAGCGAGGTTGGTACAATTTCCCCCGCCTCGACGGTAAACGGTATAGTACACCAGACTCGGCGCTAACTTATACCCTCTTTGATAGCTCAGTGGTTAGCGCGTCGACTGGATTCGCTGGATGCGCGTCTGTGTGTCGTGTCGAGTTGGCAGTGCCCGTCCATTTATTTATAAATTCCCTTCGGTGATAATTCCCCATCAGATATTCCCGAAGCGTGGATTGATATTAAGCGATATTTGTAGTTTCATGATCATATATATATATATATATATATATATATATATATATATATATATATATATATATATATATATATATACATACACAAATATACATACTTTTTGTTTTTTCAACAGAAACACTCACTTTACCCTGACTCAATGTAAATCCATTTTACTGTGTGTTTTGCATCTGGAACCTTTGCAGCGCCGAGTTCAGTTGAAACGATCATCCGTGTAAGAGTTCAACGGAAAGCCATTATTATTCTTCGTAAACTCTCTTCATAGTTGTGCAGTTACGTTCTCTAAAAGGTTTTAATTCTTTAGATAACTTTAGATCTAAGTTTTGTTCCTAAACTTCAGGTTTCGTAAGTACGCTTGAAAGAAGTCGTCATACTCTTATAGCAAAAGATTACAGCCGTATTTTTCGATAGATCTCATGTAGATTTCAAGCTCAAAACATTAATGAGCGGAATTTTGTTCTAAGAAAATGAAGTGGAAAAGGCCATTTAAAGGAATCTTGATGCAAATAATGACCAAAGTCAAAAAAACATAATTTTAAAAGATTTTGCTCTTCGTAATAATTACGTTCAACATTCTCTTCAGTAAGAATGACTCACAATAAGTGACTCGTAATAATTACACGACAACTGGATTATCTTTGAGCGAGGTCCTGTAAGTAGTCTGCCAACCTGCAGCCATCCTGCAACGCAGCGAACCGTTCGGCTACCGTAAAAGCGGATATGCGGACAAGTCATCCGTGCGGTAAGCGAACCGGATATCAACTCGGGAAGAAAAGAGAGAGAGAGAGAGAGAGAGAGAGAGAGGGCGATGATTATCGAGACAACTCATTTTTACCTTCTTCTTCTTCTGTTCGTTTCTCATTTTGACGATTTATTTTGTGCCGGAGGACGATTTGTCCGCGAAATGTATCGGAATCTTTTTCTGAAGTTTGGTTTTTATTTTCTTCAGACCCGTGAATAATGATGGTCCATTGCCGGTATCGAGAGTGCATTAGTGCCCTAGACAAAGACACGTTGCAACTGTGATAGCAAGATTTTCGAATCACGTAACCACAGAACAGGATAACACAGACACACGCGCCCGCGCACGCACACACATACATATATGTATATATATATATATATATATATATATATATATATATATATATATATATATATATATATATATATATATATATATATATATATATATATATATATATATATTTGACTGCTGAAACGGATGGCGCAGCAGTTGCTCTTAAATGCGCGATTACTCTTGCTTAGGTCGAATGGCAAATCCGAGTGATCCCAACTAGCGCAGCAGGGGAGACACACGAGAGTGTTATTGCCGTGCAAACGGAAGGCTTATTATTATTATTAATTAATAATTAATAATTCAAATATTGGTCGGGAGGAGTGACGTCAGACATCAGAGATCGCCTTTACAGACGGGACGATCCCGAGCGGAAAGAGAGTAAACTCTGTGTTAACAGGTCTCGCCTTCTAATGGTTATGAGCACCTGCCCCTCGGGCGGGGGCTGGCTGGCTGGCGTGCCCTGAGGCGAATGTGGCGTGGCGGCGGTTTTAATAATTTAATTAAATGCGTTCGCCGGGCTGATAAAGATGGAGACGCGAGGAGGCGTAATGTTGCGATAAGCTCAGTCGAGCACGGTCCGCCATTAAGCGGATTTGATGGATTTCGAAAAAAGTTGTTTCTATTTCCTCCTGGTTCATTTTTTTATTTCCCTCTCTCTCTCTCTCTCTCTCTCTCTCTCTCTCTCTCTCTCTCTCTCTCTCTCTCTCTCTCTCCTGGGCGAATTTGTCAGGGACTTTTCCAATCCCTGAATTTATTTTTACGCTTGTGATAACTATATATATATATATATATATATATATATATATATAAATATATATATATATATATATATATATATATATATATATAATATATATATATAAATATATATATATAAATATAAATATATATAAATATATATATATATAAATATATATATATATATATATATATATATATATATATATATATATATATATATATATATATATATATATATATATATATATATTATATTTATGGGGTTGATGGGTAGAACTCGTTAATAAGGCTTGTTTTTCCTAAAATCTGTCTGTGAACTACAATTAATCAAATTCAGGAACTGCTATATTTCAGCAGAATAATTTTCCACTTACGGCGAGATGTTTCCCATGGAAAAAATTTGATTGATCCTCTGTAATGAATAATAAAATGCTTAGATATTTTTTTTAGTTGAAAATTAACTTGTATAATACTTTATAGATATTTTTAGTTGAAAATTAACTCGTATAATTCTTTATAAATATATTTTAGTTGAAAATTAACTTGTAAAATTCTTTACAAATACTTTTTTAGTTGAAAATTAACTCGTATAATTCTTTATAAATACTTTTTAAGTAGAAAATTTACTTGTATAATTCTATATAAATATTTTTTTAGTTGAAAATTAACTTATATAATTCTTTGTAAATTTCATCTCTGTCGGAATGGCTGTGTACACTCGCGAACTTATATTGTAAATTAAAAATTAGATACACAATTACTTGAGGCCATGATAATATCTGGTCGTGTTGGCAACGACACAGCCTCTTTATTTGCATAACGGGGATATGAATGAGAATAATTTGATGTAATTGCACTCAGCACGTAATTAAAATGTGTCGAGAAGGGTGTTATATTTTTCATAATAATTGGTGGAATGCTGTTTCTTTTTTTTTTTTTTTTTTTTTTCAAAGTTTCTGGTGGTTCCCTGTTTGTCAAGATTTCTTGTTCTGGTTAGTCGCGTGATCACTCAACAAAGGCTTCTGTTGAAATTCCCTCCACTTATGTCTTTCCTGTGTGTGTTATCTTCCACGAATCTCCACTCATCTCCAGCCTCCCTGTTCCAAGACCTCATCCAAGTACATCTGAGTCTGCCAACTCTTCTGGCGCCCGCGGGAGCCCAGCTGACACTACCACGTAGTATAGTACTCTTCTCCACGGGGTTGTGCGAGTGACAGGTCCGAGCGATTTCCATCTCCCCCTTCGTCGTTATCTCATCTACATTATGGAACTTCTGCAATTTCCCTCACGGTGTCATTTCTGACTCTGTCCTGCGATCTGACTCCCGTTATGTTTCTTGAAGCATCGTTCTCTAATCAGCAAAATCTTGTAGATACAAATTATATATATATATATATATATATATATATATATATATATATATATATATATATATATATATGTGTGTGTGTGTGTGTGTGTGTGTGTGTTAGCTGGTCCATTGAAATGAAATTCATATGTGAAGTTTAACCTTTTTTTGTAAATAAATAGCAATATACAGCTATGCGATAGCACATGTATATATATATAAGTATATATATAATATATATATATATATATATATATATATATATATATATATATATATATATATATATATATATATATATGACCGATTAAAAACTAGCCTCATAGGTCATTTGATGTCTTCATTCTCAGGATGTGGGAAGCAAAGCGGGCCTTTGAATTAGCTTCGTGCGTTCTGAATATTAAATTTGAATTGAAACGACCCCTTGGTGGCATACTGATTTCGTTCATGGAATGACCTTATAGACGACCTGACATCAGTTATTGTTCCTAAAATGTTTTAAGTGGAGACTGGAAAAATGGCGTGAACTAAAGTAAAAAAAAAATAAATAAATAAAAGGCAATAGGCAAAACCTGCGTACGTTTGTTTTCTTTCTTGATGAATTCGCAAAGTCAGCCCATCACAGCCAATCAAGAAAAAGTTTCAGGTTTTGTCTCTCCCTCTTGAAATATGGCCACATAGCATTTATTTCCGGGAATTTTCACTCACACGCGACCGGTACAAGTTGAATCCAACGCCTTAGATTTTCCCCTTTACAGCAACACCGTAAATCAACCGCCGTTTTCCCCTCGAGACGAGTGTTTCCCCCATCCCGCCTCATGTCTATTTTGCTCTTATTTTTCTCCCTAGCCTGCCATTTTCCCCCCTTCTTTTTCCCCCCTCTTTTTGGGAGAAGCCCCCTGCTTGCTTTACCCTTTTCCTCCTTTTTTCTTCTATATTTGGAGAAGCCCCCACTTGCCGTACCTTTTTCTTCCATATTCGGAGAAGCCCCCTACTTGCCATACCCTTTTCCTCTCATTTTTTCCCCATATTTGGAGAAGCCCCCCCTTGCCTTACCTTTTTCCTCCATATTCAGAGAAGCTCCGTACTTGCCATACCCTTTTCCTCTCTTATTCTTTCCCTATATTCAGAGAAGCCTCCCTACTTGCCTTACCCATTTCTTCTCTTATTTTTTCCCCATATTCGGAGAAGCCTCCCTACTTGCTTTACCCATTTCGCCCTCTTTTTTTTTTTCCATAATCGGAGAAGCCCCCCCTACTTGCTTTACCCATTTCCTCTCTTATTGCTCCCCATATTCGGAGAAACCCCCTACTTACCCTACCCATTTCCTCTTTGTTTTTTGCCCCATATACGGAGAAGCCCCCTACTTGCCATCCCCACTTCCTCTCTTTTTTTTCCCCCATATTCGCAGAAGCCCCTTACTTGCCTCACCCTTTTCCCCCCTTCTTTTTTCCCCATATTCGGAGAAGGCCCCTTATTTGGGTAGGTCCCTTACTTGCTTTACCCGTTTCCTCTCTTATTTTTCCCCATATTCGGAGAGGCCCCCCTACTTGCCTTACCCATTTCCTCTCTTATTTTTCCCCATATTCGGAGAGGCCCCCTACTTACCTTACCCACGTATCCACTTTTTTCCCCACATTCGGAGAAGCCCCTTAACGTTATATAATTTACCGCCGAAGTAGAACTTGATATTAGATGAGGGAACGTGAAGGTCCTCCTATCGGCGCCCGTGACGGACACATTTAATTGGTTGTGGCCAAGATAGCCGCGCTAACAGGGTTGTTAATGACGAGACTCATCACTCACCGACAATAATTGGCGACAGGCCGCGCTGGCGATAATGGCTTTTAACTGAACGCATGTAGTAGCACCATGAACACCCACCCACCCCCCGGGGGCAGTAGTGGAGGCAGTCATGGCATTGCAATGAGAAACATTATGGATAAAATGGAAGGGAAGGATTTGGGGGGGAGAGAAATGGTAAAAGAGTTGGAAGGTAGAGAAGGCATTAGAGGGACCATCCAATCATATATGCAAGACGCAAGAGCACGCGAGTGCATCGTTAACTGCGTCAGGAAGAGCTGTAATGATTAGATCTCTTGAGAAATGGGCGAATTAAGAGCACAGAAGATGGTAGAACAATTAGGCTGACACGAATGTATTAGAAGACTGTGCAATTAAGAAAATGGATCGAATATGTTTGTGCGCATGAGAACGTGTTTTGTTTACGCGTCCATCTCTGTCGCTGTTGAGGTTCTGAGAGAAAGAGAAAGTTGATAGGTCTACGAAACGGAAAAGGAACAACACCGGTTAGGATGAGATGGGAGACAAGATGGAAGATGACGTAGTAGGGGGAGAGAAGAGCAAGAGTTTGGAGCCTCTATATACATAAGTAGTCGCTGGGTCTTTGCGGAACAAGTTTTTGCATCTTGGCGATGGGTTTTTCGAAGGGACAAGTTCTTGTTCTTCTTCATTACCTTTCGGGACCCCTTTATGGGGACCCTTCCTTCTCTTTCCTATACTGCCAACCTGTGCGGACGCCCTCTCTCTCTCTCTCTCTCTCTCTCTCTCTCTCTCTCTCTCTCTCTCTCTCTCTCTCTCTCTCTCTCTCTCTCTCTCAGACACACTGATAAAGTATGATTTAAAATATACGATCTTGATGATTTAGGAAAACATCTTGCATTCAGATCACCGGTAATAGAACATGCAAATGATATTCCTTTTCCTTTTCCCGTCCTTTATTTTCATATTAAACTTGTTTTCTGCGTGGAGGAAATGCAGATAAATATACATGAAGGAGGTCTTTCTAGTCGAGCCAAACACCGATTGTTGACCGTTTCGTCTGGACGGTAACGATTTGGGATTTCCCCACTCCCTCCCACCCTCCAATAGCCCCCTACCCCTAACATGCAAATGGGATATTGCAGTGGATTTTGTCTATGGCTCATTCGACGGATGGGTCGGGAAGTTTCAAGATTGTCTTCTTTTATTCAAGACCCTTTTCTGATCACGTGGCATAGCAACTTGTTCTTTCCCCTCAAGTACCAAGCTTTGGAATCTTCATCCTGCTATAGGATTTAACTGTACCATGGTTTGGAATCTTCATCCTGCTTTAGGATTTAACTGTACCAAGCTTTGGACTCTTCATCCTGCTATAGGATTTAACTGTACCATGGTTTGGAATCTTCATCCTGTTGTAGGATTTAACTGTACCAAGCTTTGGAATCTTCAACCTGCTTTAGGATTTAACTGTACCATGGTTTGGAATCTTCATCCTGCTATAGGATTTAACTGTGCCATGGTTTGGAATGTTCATGCTGCTATAGGATTTAACTGTCCTATAGCCTTTCTAACCCGAAGAGGCGAATCTGTCGCTTCCTCGGCGTTCAAGTCCCAAATGTTTGTTTTTAGCCTAATTACCGTTTTTAGCCTAATTACCGTTGCTTTGTATTGTTTTCTTGGAGCCTGGCTTGGAAAAGGGTAATAGGCTGCTCATCCCATTCTGCCCTAAAATGGAAGACTGCAGTATCTGCAAAAATACAACACTGAGAAAAATGGTAGATACTGCAGTTTTCCCTTGCATTACTACTGATTTTGTAGATACTGCAAATGGGACCCCCTAAATAAAGCACTGAAGGAACGTTCTGAAACCTCAGTAACTTTGTATTAGTTTTTCACGAGCCCTGTAGTTGGCACATCTCAGTTTCGAAAATTTTGCAGACACTGAAGTTTTCCATTCTAGGGCAGCATTGAACTCTTTTCTTAAAATATATGTCACTTCCCAAGCTCACTGGTCCTCAGGATTCATTGCTTGTTAGTCCATTCATTCTTTATCTGACTAGTTTTGGTAGTGTGATTGGCATCGTTAACTGATGAACATTTCTTCATCTTTGGATATTATAGCGCAATACTGCCCTAAAATGGAAAACTGCAGTATCTGGAAAATTTTCGAAATTGAGATATGCCACCTCTTGGGCTCGTGAAACACTAATACACAAGTGACTGCAGTTTCAGAATGATTCTTTAGTGCTCTCCACGAGTAATTAGGGCGTCCTATTTGCAGTATCTGCAAAATCAGTAGCAAGGCAAGGGAGTATTAATTCTCAGTTTTGTATTTTTTGCAGATACTGCAGTCTTCTACTTTAGGGCAGAATACCTTATGTTACGTTACTGTTGTATGACATGGCTTTATTACTTAGGGTGTCCAAAATAGGAACCGTTTTAAAATGTTCATGTAAACAATCTGCAAACTTTTGTTTGCACGCAATTGGATGACAGAAACGTGAAGAGTGTGTGTGCGTGTCTGTGTGTGTGTGTGTGTGTTTCTGTGTGTTTGTGTGTGTGTGTTTGTGTGTGTGTATACATGTGTAATGATAGAAAGTACAACATTTAGTTACATGATGAAGAAAAGGAGCATGGCTTGTGATTTGAGCAAAGTCATGCTCAAACAGGCAAGGCCACATTAATTTTATATCGGCCATGCATAAGTAGACCAACCACGACAAAGAAGCTTCTGCTAATGAGTAGCGCTTTTTAATTTGAAATTAAGTAAAAAAAAACAAGTGATTACAAACACTTTTTGCAACTCACACACACACACACACACACACACACACACACACACACACACACACATATACATATACATATATATATATATATATATATATATATATATATATATCTCCTACAAATTTAATTTATATCGTGTATATACATGAAGAACACACACACACACACACACACATATATATATATATATATATATATATATAAATATATATATATATATATATATATATATATATATATATATATATATATATATATATATACTATTTATGTACACACAAAGAGCAGGGGAACTAACATTCCCGTTGAAGTGTTAACCATCAATTGGAAATTTAAATTTCACATGAAAAGACTTTCTTCTTACCCATTAAAAAAAAAAAAAACACTGCTTTGTGAAAATCCCAGATTCCGCTTCAGATTTCACATCTCTGAAAAAAAATTGAAAACTCTCCTTTTATGCATAAAAGAAGAAGAAAGAAGAAGAAGAAGAGAAGAGAAAGTTCAAGGTTCCGTTTACCTCCCAGTCACAATTAAGAATTTTTGCTGCGTGTGTTAATACCCAAGTGCAAACTCGGACCATAACATTCCCCCTCCCCGCTTCCCCTTCCCTCCCTCCCCCGTCACCTCCCCCCAACCCCCACCAGCGCTTCTCCCAAGTCCACCCCACCTTAGACAAGTCTCCAGTCATCATCTAGTTTTTGGTCAGAGTTGCCAAACAAGTCCCGCCAGAGACGATGGCTTCCAGTCTGGAGAGGCAATAACCTAACCCAGCTCCCCTGATCCTTGATGCCCTGGTTGCTTCGCGTGTACCCTCTCCCTTATCTCCTCCTCCTCCTCTTCCTCCTCCTCCTCCTCCTCCGTCTTAGCTACGGCTGCTTCTTCGTATATCCTCTCTGCCTTCCTCCCACACCTTGAACCGGTCGTCTATTTTTTTTTTCTTTTTTGACTATTTATAGTCTGAAACTTTAGGAAAAGTGGGAGTTTGTCTGGGCGATGACATCTTGCATTTATAAAGTTTCTTAAAAACTCGAAATGAATTTCATTACAAAATGAGAGAAATTACGAAATGCCCCTCCAAGGTAAACTATTCTGAATACCTGGTTCCTTTTAAAATTGAAGTCGCTCATCTATTACAAATCAGAAAAATACGAATTTCGTCTTTCAAGATAAAAGCTTTGTCACGGAATTTCTTAAACAGCAAAAGCATTTTAATGCAAACTGTTGTATTCTAAAATCAGATGCTTTTCAGTGCGAAATTTAGCTTTGAAACGTCATACGAAAATGAATTCAAAGGTTTGGCATCATAAACAATGAAAATAATGTGAACACCAACGTGAAACTACTTCAGTTCGCTCACCTTTTAGAGCAATGCTTTACTGCAGAGAGACCAAACGAACACAAGCGAGCGTTCGGGATAAGATACGAGAGCAAGTTACTCGTTCACCATTCTGAACAATTGTCCCCCATGCAAATAAATGCGCGAGGTCGCTTGTGTTTAGACAAAGAGGTGAGTTAAGATACCGGCATTATAAAATGAGTGATGCAGTGCTGGGCATAGCCAGCAGTCAATTCAGAATAAGTTGCCAAGCAAAGAGGGAAAGTTAAACAGGTACGTGGAACTATAGGCAAATGTATTGGAAAGTAAAGAGTAATGATCACATTCCCTTTGCAAAGAAGAGCTAAAACCGTTATGTTATGCATAGACCGATTGGTTTTTTTAGTTTCCTGTAAAAGAAAACTATTGTGATGGCTATTTGTCAGTCCGTCCACACTTTTTCTGTCTGCACTTTTTCAGTCCACCCTCAGATCTTAAAAAACTATTGAGGCTAGAGGGCTGCAAATTAGTCTCTTGATCATCCACCCTCCAATCATCAAATATACCAAATTGCAGCCCTCTAGCCTCAGT
>NC_089796.1:74731362-74836362 GCF_040412425.1 Macrobrachium rosenbergii | reverse complement strand
TATATATATATATATAACTGAATCACGAAAATATGGAACATGATGAATATATATATATATATATATATATATATATATATATATATATATATATATATATATATATATATATATATATATATTATATATATATGACTTTATCACATCATATTCATATACAATCATAGCTTCAAACGTCTTTTAATATCCATCTGCTCTACCTCCGAATAATATATTTTCATATATGTTTGCCGAAGGAATTTTTAGTTGATCTAAGTTCTGTCGTCCCTTTCGAACCAGCGAAGGACAAGAACTCCAGGACACAGTGGACACATTTAACCTGGCAAGTGGCCAAATAATAGTTTATTTATCATATATATATATATATATATATATTTTTATATATGATATATATATATATATATAATATATATATATATATATATATACAAATATATATATATATATATTTAATATCTTATGGCCAGCAACAGTTTACTGATTATATATATATATATATATATATATATATATATATATATATATATATATATATATATATATATATATATATATATATAGTGTGTTCGTTGTGTGCCCGTACAAAACTGGCCATTAGCAGCATCATAATCCGTTACAGCATTGGTTCAGGACAAGAATTTCCAAACTTACTAGTAACGAGGACCTCCGAATGTGATTCGCCCCAGCGTAGGACTCCTAGCGAGAGAAATCCTTTGACCCAGACTGGGCATTCACTAGTGCCCCTACGAATTTTATACCGAAACAACCGTAGAAGAAAATAGAATTACAAAATCCAAAAGAAACGTCATTCTGTTTAAGCTAAAAGTATCGTTTTAAAAAATTTAAGGTCTGTCTTCATTTCCATCTCGTAGGAAATTCATTTACAGAACACTATTAGCGTATGAAATACGTGTATGGTGTATTTTTAGGCAGTTACCAAATACAAGTTTTTTCTTTTTACCGAATAAGGGAGGAGAATTAGAATGAATCATAGGTACTTAAAAGAACTAGTGTACACAATTCTCGGGGAATCTATTACACGAGGTCCATACTTAGCTTCGCTGGATGCCTTTGTTTTAAGTAAATAAAAAAAAAGAAGAATCGGTGTCAGTTTCACGAGGGCCATACTTAGTTTCGTTGGATACCTTTGTTTTAAGTATATACAAAAAAAAGAAAGAACCGGTGTCAATTTCTTCGCGTACTGGATTCCTCCTGATGATTAAGATCCGCAGCGTTTCCAATTGGTCCTCTGGAAGGCGATCTTCACAATTGCGAAACCGAATCATGAACTGGAAACCCAGCGGTTATTTGCAGAGAGAGAGAGAGAGCGGAGGCGAAGCTGCCATTTTTAAACCTCCCCCCATTAATCGCGACGCTAGATAGTGCAGCTTGAAGACGAATGTCTCTCTCTAACACAAGAGCTTCAAATCATGATCTGTGTAATTGGGGCGCCCCCATTTTCCGTCCCATTTTAACATTTCATTGCGTTCCGTTGCACCTTCAGTACAAGTGTGGGTGGGAGGACAGTTCGTTTTCGCCGGGAGAAAGATGAAGCCTTTTCTTAATGAGGTTTGCGTCTGCGCCGTCGTCGTCGTCGTCGAGCAGAAGGGTCTGCTCGTGTTTCCTTACAGTCGCTGCTGCTTTCGAAGACGGAGGCGTCTTTAATGATCTGGTGTCTCGAGGTTCTCCTCCTGCACGGGGCGAGGAGAAAGGAGATTATATTTATATATATGATATATATATATTTTATATATATAATTTATATGCATGTAATTATATACTGTATATACACATATAATATATATATTATATATATTATATACATATATATATATATATATATATAAATATTTATATATATATATATATATATATATATATATATATATATATATATATATATATATATATATATATATATATATATATATATATATATATCAGTAGTCCACACATTACTTATATACTCTTAAATATTAAACCACAAGCGCTCCTTAATAATCAATTCATTTCATCCTGTAGAAAAAGGTCATGAGTTGATCTGTAATAAAAATAAAAAAATAGCAACATGTTGACAAACTTGAGATATCACGGTGGATATGGGTTGGGTTCCATTCCAAGTACAGAGGCCGATTCCGTTGGGAATAAGCACAGCAAAGCCAAAATAAACTTGCATCTCTCTTCGGAGCGTGGCGGATGAGCCAACTTTCTACAGACCTCTGTATCAAAATCAAAAGCCATAGGTTCAAGTCCTATTCGGAGAAGATATATTATTCATATAATTCCCCTTCATGTGAAGGTATTTTAAGGTAGATTGATTCGATATTAAAGGCATCTGTGGCTCGATATTTAAGCACAGCTTTTATATACATATATATATATATATATATATATATATATATATATATATATATATATATATATATATATATATATATGTATAATAATAATATTGCAAGGAGAAAAAAGACATTCTATATATATATATATATATATATATATATATATATATATATATATATATATATATATATGTACATATATATATGTATATATACATACATACATACATATATATATATATATATATATATATATATATATATATATATATATATATATATGTTTGTGTGTGTGTGAATAAAACTTAGGGTCGATGCTCCTTTATCATGAAGAGACGCAGTAGGTAATTATCATAATTAGGCTTGATTAAATACAGCGTTGCATCGCATATGCAATGCTTACGCGACAGTGCATTAGCGTGCATTATGCTCGGTGTAATCCGCTCGGAGGATAAAGCTCATCGGCCAACGGAATAGTTGATAAAGGAAAGAGTTGATAAAGGAAAGAATCGACGACCTAATTTCTGCGAGTCTTGATAAGTGAGAGAAAAAGATGCCATTCATCTGACATCCTAGTCATTACGGTTAGCCGTAATTAACGCGGGAGAAAGAAGTACTAATTACCGGATGAGAGAGAGAGAGAGAGAGAGAGAGAGAGAGAGAGAGATGAATGTATTTGCCGAAATACTGCGGTGATGGAACTGTATGGTTTCTCTGGGACGTTGCGTGATGATGTCTTGGAGAATTAAAGTTGATGCAGTCATAAAACGGGATGCGGCTACATGGCCTGGATTGAAGTTTCGAGTTTTAAAAAGAGTTCCTAAGACGTTACCGCTTTCTTTTTTTTCTTTTTTTTTAGTTTTCCGTTAAAGAAAGATTATTGTGCCGGCTTTGCCCGTCCGTCCGCCCGCAGATCTTGAAAGCTACTAAGACTGTTGTAGAGGGCTGAAAATTGATGCGTTGATCATCCACCCTCCAATCATCAAGCATACCAAATTGCAGCCCTCTAGCCTCGTTAGTCGTACTTCTGGCAGCGCTATAGGTACCAACTGTATAGGCCACCACCGGACCGTGGCTGAGTTTCGTGGGCCGCGGCTAAGAGTTTTATGAGCCATGGCTGGCTGAGGCCACCGCAGGGCAGAAAACTCAATTTTGTCGAAGAAATTTCGGGGCATTTTTTTATTTTATTTAATTTTTTTTAAGCCAGAAAACGTAATTTTCATCGCATGAGATTCTGTGTCGCTGCTTCTTCAAGAAAAAAAAAAAATTTTTGACGCACAAAAAAAAACCATTTGAATATTTAATGGAATTGATGTCATAAAAAGAAACTTACATATATGTATATATATACACATTTTGGATAGGCTGTATAGTATGAAAAATGGTTACGAATACGGGCATTTGTGGTCCTACATAAAATAAAAACCCTGTGTAACTCAAGTTATAAAAAACGGGAGATGGTCATAAAAATGAACATTAATGACTTCGTACTAGCATTCATCAGCATACTTTTGTCTTTGTTTTGAGTGAGATTATTGTTTCTCTTGTAAAGATTCAAGGAAGTTCTCAGGGAGGTGACGCGCTGGAGTACTTGACAAAAACTTTAAACTTCATAATTACAGAGGAGATTCCATATTAACAGCCTTGTCACGGTCGGGAGCGAGTCTTGTCCTCGAAGATGTTCGGTGAAACTCTTACCGCTCCTGAAACAGAAGTGAAGTTCGCACCTGTTCTTCTAGTCTCATTTTATACTTAACCTGATGCATTGTTTATTCTGGGAATCAATCCCCTTCCCCCTCCCCCCTTCCCTGATTAAGTTCGATGAATAGAAGTCCCCCCAACCCCAACCCTCCCTTTATTTTCCCCAGTTTGTTTTGAAAACATGCAAACATGGGGCTTCCGATTGAGGCGGCGAAAGAAAAAAAAAAAACCTTGTCTTCGCGAAGACGTTTCAAGGTCTCGTGACGCGATGTCTTCATGGCTTCCTTCTTAACTTTTTTTCTTTCTCCCTTTTTTTTTTTCCCCCCCTCAAAGGATGGTGGTTCCACCAGGACACAGCAGGCCACGCCGGCGGTTTCGGAAGGTTATCACCTCCCACCGATCGTAATCGTTCGTTTCCTTTGTCCTTCGTTCCATCGAACGCCTCGCGGAGGAAATAACAATAAAATGAATACAGGGTTTGGTCATAATTTCAAGTGGTTGGTTTCCGAAGGGCTCTCCTCCTCGCCTTGTAACAGTTACGGGGTATGGTGTCGCTCTTGCTTGTTAGTTCTTCGCCTTGTTTGTCGGGCAGATGGCGGCGGTGACGACGGCGTGTTTGCGCTGCGTTGCTGTGTATTTTTTTCTTCCTTATCCTGTTTTCTTATAAAGGAAAGCATTTACGCACCTGGCTCAGACATGCCCTACTTCTTTCGGGTATAAGATTTTTCCTGTTCGCATTATTAATGGCAGGCAGAATAATAAAAAAGGATGTATTCCTTGTCGCATTTCACTAGGCGACATTATTTATGACAGACAGAATCAACAAGAATATGTTCATTGTCGTATTTTACTAGGCGTTCCTTTCATGAATGCCTTTCTTTGGTGATTTCAGAATATTCAACATGACTTTCTTTGAAGATTTCAGAATATTCAACATGACCTTCTTTGGTGATTTCAGAATATTCAACATGACTTTCTTTGGTGATTTCAGAATATTCAACATGATTTTCTTTGGTGAGATCAGAATATTCAACACGACTTTCTGTGGTGATTTCAGAATATTCGACATGACTTTCTTTGGTGAGATCAAAATATTCAACATGACTTTCTGTTGTGATTTCAGAATATTCGACATGGCTTTCTTTGGTGATTTCAGAATATTCAACATGGCTTTCTTTGGTGATTTCAGAATATTCAACATGACATAAGCAAATACCGTCAAACGATCAGAGAATGGTTTGTATCAGTGGTTTTAAAATCACTTGAGCTTCCAGCTTCAAGAATAATAACTAAAAATACTGAGTATTTTTATTTATTGAGGTTGAATAAAGGATTTTTCTAATGACTCAGTTTTAAGGTTGGGACGAGCATGGAAGTTGCTTTACTCAACAGACTCCACTCCAAGATACCACTTGTCTAGTGTCCACCCTCGGGGTTAACCCAGGGTTTCATTTTGAAACGTATAATCTTCGACTGGGTAGCGCTAGCTAGCAATTCACTCCGATTCTTTTGCCTAGTACCAGTAGGTGAGTTTTTACAGAATTTCTACTTCGAGCACCCGCCCCCTCCACAACTCCCCTGGTTGAGAGTCTTACCCTCGGGGTTTACCTCAAAAGTCACCTCTAGGGTTACCTGTGAGGGTTGCCCCGGAGGCTTTCCTCCCCCGGTTGCTCAGCTTTAGGACGACGGGCCTGGGGCGTCCACCTCCGGTGCTTTCGCCCTCTGGGTCCAGCAGTACTGGATTGCTGGAACCAACAAAGCTTTCCAGGTTTTTTTTCTTTTTCCTCTCAAGTACTCGGTTTCAGTAAGCGTTTGTTCCTATAATTATGTATTTATCACTGTTATATTTGTTGTTATTTTCTTATGATTGTTGATGGTGTATTGTTTTGAGGTGGGGTGCTTCATTATCCACTTGTTTGGTTATTATTTTTTTTTTAATTTACGAAGCTGATATTTTTTTTTAATATACGCAAATTTATTGTTACAGAAGCATAAAATGGCCTGTTTGTTGATGAAAAATATGTCGCATTCAATGCAGTCTTGAGTAAGAATAGGAGGGTATGTTAATCATGATGAAAGATATGGTTGTAAAATCATAAAAGTATTAACTAGATAATAACATGCGTCAAGTTCTGTATCAAATGATGGGGCCGAGAACCTGAAAAAACGAACAGAGCAGATGAAGAAAGACGAACTGGATGAGTAACAGCTTAGCAAAAAGCCGTACATAATTACATAATTAGCTGTTGTGATGAGTAAAGAGATGGAATCGTGAGACAATCAAACTGTTCTTTGGAGCAAGTACCTCAAAGAGAGTGAACTCAAACCAAAGACTCTCGAGAGTATAGAGTCTTTGTGTTATAATAACCAGTGTTGTGGGAACATCGGTTATGTTGCGATGGTCATCGCCGGGCGCTAGATAAAACCATATGTGGCACGGGACGGCTCAGCTGCGCCAAATAGTGGCACAGGTACCCCAATCAGTTGAGCAAGGCATAATTGAAAGGAGGGGATGCTGAGCGCTCCCAACTACCCTATTAGATCACTTGAAATTGCCGGTAACATCTCTCTCTCTCTCTCTCTCTCTCTCTCTCTCTCTCTCTCTCTCTCTCTCTCTCAGTTCCCTAACCTCTACAACCGGCTCCTTCTCTTCTCTGTGAGAGGAGCTTCAACAACACGCCAGACTCATCACAACCGCTGGGCTCTTACCAGTTTTAAGCTTTTATGAGACACGAGTTTGTCAGCTGGTTGGAAAGGCGGAATCCCATTTCGCCCCCGTTATTTGTAGAGATGAAACGATGATTGAAAGCCTTGCGTTGTCAAGAGAGAGAGTGTATGGAAAGACGCAGAATCCAGGCTGGTCTGTGTACCCTTCAAATTGAAGGTCCGCCTGATTCGCATCTTGCTAGACCGTCAGGCTTAGATTGCCGCCGAATGTCGCATGTAGTTTTCCATTTCGTAGGCCCGAATTCCTTAATGAACAGAGCCAGAAATACATATATATTTTTGATAAAGGCGTCTCCCTTCATTCTCTACCTATTTTAAGTCGCTCCCGAATATTCTCCTCCGTCTGGACAGATTCTTAATGGATTCCAAAATCGGAAGTTTTTCTGGTTTGTCGCCTTACAGATTTAAATTCATTTGCTGACTATTTATCTTGTACCCTCCGTCGCGTCCATTAATTTCCAGTCCTCGCGTTAATTCTCTCTCATGAAAGTCCCCTTCCACTCCTGCTTCTCGTCGACACTCCTGACATCATTACTTACGTGTCCTGTCGTTTGTTTATTGCTTTTTTTCCCTGAGTACTTGATATGTTTTTTCTTTTGCATTTTTGGTCACACTCGTTCCTCCCATCTTGGGACGTGACCCCTTTCTTCCCATTCAGATTAATTCCTCGCGGCGTACGTAACATCTCTCTTTTCATTCTGACTGCACACCTCATTCTTCTCATTTCTGTTGTTTGTACCCCCGGGGTTTCGCAGCATCCCGTAAGGTCTTCTGACCCATTCTTCCAGCCCCTCCTCCCTCTTCCTCCTCCTCCTCCTCCTCCTCCTCCTCCTCCTCCTCCCATTCTACCTGGGGAGATGAGTCACACCTCGAGTTTCACGGTAGAGCGAACACATTCACGGTTCTACATCGTCTTCGTCTCTCAACTGTTACAGATAAAACATGTTCCTGTTACAGCGTGGGTCTCCGACCGTCAGTGACCTCCCCTGTGGAAAGCCAAACGGTATATGAAGAAAGATAACGTTTTACTAATGGCGGGGATGCCTCGTCTCTCTCTCTCTCTCTCTCTCTCTCTCTCTCTCTCTCTCTCTCTCTCTCTCTCTCTCTCTCTCTGAGAAAGGGTTATTGCAATGCAGATACACTTTCTGATATATATATGGTCCTGTCATAAGAGGTTATGCATTTAACCGAAAGTGAGGACACATCATTTTCCTTGTAATGCTTCTTTATATGTATTATATACGTTGAATTCATCCCGCGATAAGACAGACTCCAATTTGTATTAAGCTATTGCACGCGTGTTTATCGTAGGAAAGGGGGAGGAATAAATCATCTGTTAATGGAGAACTATATAGATTTCCATGACCGTATAGTTCACTAAAATATACCCTAATTGATGTTTAATAGAACTCCATGAGGACAGTCCTGTCCTTCCCTTCACGTCCTCATGAAAGCTATTAAGTCCGTGATGGCTTTGGAAAGGGGAGAAGAATTACTACTTGAGTTAAGGGTTGCATGAAAGCTCAGCTCGAACTCTGCGTCACACACACACACAAATAGTTAGATAGACAGAGAGATAAAAAAAATGTCCTCAAAGATTATATTAATTTATATTTAAGGAAAGGAGCCCTCCGTGTGTACGTCATTCGGGATTTCTAAGCGAGAGATATAGGGACCCATTCAATGTCCTTCATTGTGTTGCTCAGCTTCCAGCTTCTTCCAGCTTTCCTCGGGAGGAGAACTCGGGGAAAACATGACCCACAACACATAACTCCACCATTTTCGGCGGTCGCTTACTCGGATAAATAGGAGCGAAGGACACAAGAAAACAATAAGAAAAACAGAAATGACACAAGATTTGTCTTGAGAGGGAGAAATGGGTCGAGGTTAAGACGTTCACTGGAGGTCTTAAAGTCTCTCCCTCTCTCTCTCTCTCTCTCTCTCTCTCTCTCTCTCTCTCTCTCTCTGAAGGGAGTAGGGAGCAGCGGCTTTCCCGGTCTCTGCTATTATTGTGGCATAAAGGACGTCACTTTATTCAAGAGACTGCCGAGCTAAGAGATGAAGAGTCAAGATGGCCGAACTTGAGAAAGCAGATAGGGGTTGGAGGAGCCACTGGAAAAATACAAAAAACACAAAAAGTATTGACGAAATGTTACGCATAACATGATGGAACAGAGGAAGGTGAAGAAAGCATAGAGAAAGTAGATAAGCCGCACAGATGCATTTTGATCAAAAGTGATTAAACTGCATCTGAAGGCAAGAAAACTTTCTTTAGAAAAGATAGGAGATAGGACAGGCCGAAAAAGTGGGTTCTATGGAAAGTAGAAACGGCGAGTTAAGATGAAAAGGAACAAGGTAAAGCCAGAACAGATTCACGGGAAGAATAGAAGCAATAGATAAATGTGCCTGAAAAGGATAGAGAGGACAATATAATATCAAGACCCAGGGAACAGAAACGTGCACAGAAAGAACAAGAAAGGTACAGGAAGATCCCACGAGATGACACAGAGCAGAGTAATTCAAGAAGAGGACGGAGGGAGGCCGTTTAATCAGATAGCTGATGTAGTAGATTTAGGTTATGTAATGTGACTCGTCGTTGCTGGGTCCTGGTGCAAGTATCTGCATTCAGAAGCCGATTGTTTGCTCTCAGTGAACTAACCATTCAGCTACCGTCCCTACAGTCAGTATGATGTGAATTAGGTATTTATAAATTGGTGCATCTTTCTTTTTTGTGGTTTGTATACTGTTGGCACTAAGGAGGACGCAGGCTAGAGAGAGAGAGAGAGAGAGAGAGAGAGAGAGAGAGAGTCATGAATGATGGCAAATTACAGTGAATATGTGGACATCAAGAAGAAGAGCGAAAGGTTTAGGTGTAAGAAAGGTCCCTGACTTGACTGCCCTTTGTTGTGTGTATAGAGTACAATGTTGACATTTTTTGAACTCTGAAAAAATATATAGTAGTTATATAATCGCAATTCATGAGCGTGATGCCACGGCTCTTTGTCCCTCTGCATTGGAATGTCTTCTGAATACGAGACTGTCCTTCTCTCTCTCTCTCTCTCTCATCTTTTTGCTTCATTTCGTGTTTTATTCTATGCAGTTCAAAGGGAGGGGAGGCCAAAAGGACGTGACTGTACGCATACGTATGACTATCATCGCAGACGCGCAAGATTGTCTTTTCCTTGTCCTTGACTGGACGGGAAATGACTTGGTAGAAAAACAGAAGCTAGTGGGATGACCGATGGTTCTCGTCATCAGAGCTTCATGTTCTACTTTCGTTCTAACTTTTTATATTATTTATATGTGTGTGTATATAATATTGTATATATATATATATATATATATATATATATATATATATATATATATATATAGTATATATATATATATATATATTATATACATACACACATATATATACACACACATACATACACCCTTGTATATCCACCTATATACTTGAATGTAGAAGTCTTACTGTGTATTCGTTCAAGAATGTTTGCGACAATTTAAGCAAAATTATATGTCACTTTCATTCCTCATAAATAAAAACTTACATTCCTCACAAGTTATATTTATCAATTTTTTATCTCACTCTCTCCCTCTCTCTGTATACAAGCATTGCCAATTTAAAGTCGTGTACTCTGCAATAAAAAAGCTAATTCGATCTTTTAAACGGCGCAATTTAAAACATTTCGGGAAACAAACTGATAACGTCTACGCAGCGTGGCCTCGTTCCCGATATGAAAATAAAATACGCCAGTTTCTTCGCCAGGTTGATGACACGGCAATAATTGGCAGTTACCATGACAATCGCCTATTTCCTCAGTTTTCTTTCTTTCGCCGGCCAGCAAAGTGTGTATTGACACGGACGAGAAGCCAAACACGGAGAGGGAAAATGGGAGATAGGATCTAATTAGCGGGGAGATGGAAGAGATACGGCAAGAGTGAAATGGAAACAGGAAAAGGGCAGATAACGATGAGATTTTCGGGTGAGCCGGGCAGGAACAAACACACGTGGACGCAAACTCATACACAAAGGGAGAGCAAAATTCGCCTTTGAATCACTGCTACACATGTGGGACAGGAGTGATACGAGTATATACATACGCATGCATACAGTGAGGAGATGGAGTAGCTATCACGTATGCATGCTTACAGGACTTAGAATACTTGAATAGTTAATGAGAGAGAGAGAGAGAGAGAGAGAGAGAGAGAGAGAGAGAGAGAGAGAGCACAAACCTAATTGCGAACAATTTTGGAGGAATTGGCTACCACTTACGTATGCATGCATGCAGTGGAAAGACAGGATTATGCGCCCGAATGCATACGCATTAGGCAAGTGGCAGAGAATGCACACATTTTCAAACTATGCACGGGAGCCTATCAACGTGATGTTACTACAGATTCAGTCGACTTCATACTTCATAAGAAATGCACCAGTATCTTATTGTAATTTCTTATTATGATTTCGTATAGTGGAAGCAGGTAAGGGGTGAAGGACAACAATAGGAAATCGTCTTGATGTCGGTTGTATGTTGGAACCTTGCCTGCTGTGGAGAGAGAGAGAGAGGAGAGAGAGAGAGAGAGAGAGAGAGAGAGACCAGTGGTTAGGTAGAAGACGCTTGTAGCCCCTGGCTAATCGCCGCACACACCCACACCACTTCCGGTCGCGCACGTGCGCAATTCACACCGATCTTTTATGATTATTCTGTCTTTTCTTTCTCTCTCTCTCTCTGTCTCTTTCCGCTCGGGTGAGTTTCTCGGCTTTCAGGTAATTTGAAGTAAACCAGTATATTGTTATTGTTTTGATTATTATTATTATTATTATTTGTGTAATAAAAATCCACAATTGTATAGTAAATATATTATGTATATAATTGTGGATTTTTATTACACAGATTGTTTTTCACGAAATTGTGAATTATTATTATTATTATTATTATTATTATTATTATTATTATTATTATTATTATTATTATTATTATTATTATTATTATTAAATCCATCGTTGCGTCATAAGTATTAAATATTTTTTTTTTATTTTATCTGCTGCTGCTTTACCAAATTATATTTTGTAGTGTCAAATTCAGTTGTACAGGAATTTGAAGTATCCAGCAGTTTCACGGTATGCCAAGAGAGCAAAAATGCGACGGTTTTCCGTTGTAATTCTGACGTAATAACATTTCCACCGAAATCATTTCGGGGAAAAAATTCCGGCTCCAGACTTCCATGTTTCATTTGCAAGAATTATTAAAAAGCATTATATTCATGCTTTTATTTTTTTTTTTCCAAAGTAAAGTCTTTAGCGCTTTAATTTGCAAACTTGTGATACGCAGACACCGGGAACCACCAGTTTAGGAAATCGAACCGCGCTTCTAATGCATGTAAAATAGATTGATGAAAAATCGTCCACGATTTTTGTTCTGTATATAATGTTTTGGAGTCTCCAAACCAAAAATGGTTTTGTAGCGGAAGCAAATCCATCATTTCCCTTTTTTTTCTATTTTAATGAAATTGTCGTGTTTTATCCCGAGAAATAAAAACTTTCAAATGAATATAACAGCCTGGGCAGAAATGGAACTATATTGTTAGCTAGCAAAAATTTGTATTCCAATATTTTTATTTTTTTTTTCCTGACTTGGCTTGTCAGTCAAAATGGCTTAAATTCAATACGAGAATTAGCCCCGGTAATTGACCATTTAGAAAAGCGAATATTTTTTAAGAATACATAATCAATGGTATGAATAAGAGATATGTTACCATTACACATTGTTAGATGCCTTCCCAAATGTAAAGTAAGTATACCTTAGTTTTACCAGACCACTGAGCTGATTAACAGCTCTAGACACCCCTGATGTGTTGGAATATTTTTAGTTGTCTGTAAAAGAAAACTATTGTGCCGGCTTTGTCTGTCCGTCCGCACTCTTTCTGTCCGCCCTCAAACTACTACGGCTAGAGGGCTGCAAACTGGTATGTTGATCATCCACCCTTCAATAATCAAACATACCAATTGCAGCCCTCTAGCCTCAGTAGTTTTGATTTTATTTAACGTTAATTTAGCCATAATCGTGTGTCTGGCAACGATGTAAGAAAGGCCACCACCGGGTCGTGGTTAAAGTTCATGGGGCGCGGCTCATACAGCATTATACCGAGACCACCGAAAGATAGATCTATTTTCGGTGGCCTTGATTATACGCTGTACAGAAAACTCGATTGCCCTGAAGAAACTTCGGCACATTTTTTACATGTTTTTATCATGAACGCTGAAGAGGGGATATTTGTAAGACATTCTGAGACAAAGTAAACAACAGAGAAAAAATAATCCGCCATCTTTTAGTCCTATTAAAACAAAAAAATTAATTACATGAGAAGGGCGAAAGAGAACAAAAACTGACATGCCCCATCATGCCCTCCTACCCCAAAACGAAAGATCATTAAGATTATCACTTGAGCTCATCAAGAGGTGGGCAGTCGAAGAGCGCACTCCCTTTGTCTCCTACTTAACAAACCTCCTACAGGCATTACCATCATCCCCCCCTTTCCTCCCCCCCCCTCTTCTTATCTTCCCCCTCCTTTCTTATCTCCCCTCACCCAACAACTCATTAATGTGAGTTACCTCGCATGTTCCAACATCCCATAAGGCTTCTCGGGAGATTCGTCCAGTTTTTAATAGTAAACAGTATCATGTATTGTGACGCCATTTTTTTTTTTTTTCTTTTTGCTGTTCGTTTCTCATTTGGTATTCAAGTGGGATGGAGGAAGTCCCTGCCCCGGTTTAAAAACACGTTTGGCGAGGATTATCTGGGTATTTCCGCTCGCGACTTGAAACTCGGTTCATTTCAGCTCTTTCGTGCGGTCCTTGTTTCCTTCTTTACGAAGCAGTGGCAAGTCTTAGCCTTGAGGTTTTTAATACTTAATAATGCTTGCAGGTGAACCACGTTCTCGAAACTCCTAGGGTGTAACATTTCAAGTGACGAGGTGTAGAGCACCTCAACTCTTCAATATAATGTTGAAATGTTTAAAAAAAAAATTGGTCTAACCCAGCGATCCTCAACCTTTTTTTGGCCCACGCACCCTTACACCATATGTCAGAATGTTATCCCCCACCCCGCCACCCTTTTTCCAAAATTGTCTGCCTCATAAGGCGCTTTCCAAATAATATGCATATAATACTAAAGATCCTTGGCCCCTCTGAAACTCTGAAAATCGGAATTTCCCCCTGGTTGAGAACCACTGGTCCAACCTTTTAACTTTTTACAGAAATAAAAAAAAAAGAATGCATTGCATTGCAGCGCGTTTGAAATTGGATGCTAAAAGCATAACTTGAATAAAAGATTCAATTACAACATTATGACGCGTATTCAGTTTGCAGGCGATTGCAGTTTTGAATCTATTCAATTTTGAACAGTATCTACAGTATATATAGTATATATATATATATATATATATATATATATATATATATATATATATATATATATATATATATATATATGTATATACTATATGCTATATGTATGTGTGTGTGTGTGAATAATAAATTCGATGACATCATTTGGATAGGCTTATTAACAGTGCATGGTTTCGAAAATGGTAGTTTCCTCCCTCCATTTTTCAGTTTTCTGTAAAAGAAAACTATTGTGCCGGCTTTGTCTGTCCGTCCGCACTTTATTCTGTCCGCACTTTTTTCCGTCCGCCTTCAGATCTCAAAAACTACTGAGGCTAGAGGGCTGCAAATTGGTATGTTGATCATTTACCCTCCAATCATCAAACGTACCAATTTGCAGCCCTCTAGCCTCAGTAGCTTTTATTTCATTAAGGCTAAATTTAGCCATAATGGATAGGCCACTACCGGGCCGTGGTTAAAGTTTCATGGGCCCCGGCTCGTACAGCATTATACCGAGGCCACTGAAAGACAGATCTATTTCCAGTGGCCTTGATTATACGCTGTAGCGGCTGTACAGAAAACTCGATTGCGCCGAAGAAAATTCGGCGCATTATTTACTCGTTTAGAAAGAGAACTTGTATTCGTATCATGGTGGGTACTTGATTGGATGTCGTTTATTTCCTTTTTTTTTTTTTTTTTTTCTCGTAACAAAGCCACAAAATGTTAAACCACGAGGGAACCACGCGCAGCGGCGACTAATGTTGGTCAAGTGGTTAAGATTGCTTTCTTGTCATGACGAAGGTCACGCAATTTACAAAAGAAAAGGCAAAGTAAAAAAAGCTTACTCTATGAGAAAAAAAAAGAAGAATATGACTGAAGCGTGTTAAAAAAGGGTCTCTCTCTCTCTCTCTCTCTCTCTCTCTCTCTCTCTCTCTCTCAGGAAAGGGTGAAATAATAACTTTCTCTCACAAACAAAGAATGACTAAAGGGTTAAAAAAAGGGAACGATTTCTCTCTCTCTCTCTCTCTCTCTCTCTCTCTCTCTCTCTCTCTTATATGTGAAATATAACGCTTTCTCTCTATGAAGAATATGAACGAAGAGACTAAATAAAGGGGGTGGTCTCTCTCTCTCTCTCTCTCTCTCTCTCTCTCTCTCTCTCTCTCTCTCTCTCTCTCTCTCTCTCTCTCTCAAATGTAAAATGAAGAATATGAACGAAGAGGTTAAAGGGGTTCTCTCTCTCTCTCTCTCTCTCTCTCTCTCTCTCTCTCTCTCTCTCTCTCTCTCTCTCTCTCTCTCTCTCAGATGTAAAATATAACGCTTTCTCTGTATGAAGAATATGAACGGAGAGATTAAAAAAAAAAAAAAGAGTTGCTTGCTCTCTCTCTCTCTCTCTCTCTCTCTCTCTCTCTCTCTCTCTCTCTCTCTCTCTCTCTCTCATAAATATAGCTTTGAAGTTTGAAATCAAACACCCGAACAAAAGTTTATGTAGACGAAAAAATCATTCGGAACGAAAGGGTTTCTTAGCCCCCCATAAAAGTGATTACGAAATGAAAATCGCGAAGCTGAAATGTTGAAAGAAGTGGAGTTAAAAAAAAAAAAAGTAAAAAAAAAAAGTAAAAAGAGACTTGTGAACTTCACCGTCAAAACTTAGCACCTTCCTCCAGAAAAGTCAAAAGAAATGTTTGAAAGTAGAGAGAGAAAATGTTTCAAAAGGAACGCCAAGAGAAATATTCAGGCCGAGAAATAGAAACGATGAAGAAATTAATGAAGGTTTTATTTTTATTATTGAATTTCGCGGTAGATGGGACTGAACGTTCGCGAAAATTAAGCGCCTATAATATTGATATAGTGGTCAGTTTAGACTCGAATATATTTTACAGTAATTTCTAGCTTCCCATTTGAGAAGTTTTCTTCTTATATATATATATATATATATATATATATATATATATATATATATATATATATATATATATATATATATATATATATATATATATATATATATATATATATATATATATATATTTTTTTTTTTTTTTCTCAAACTGGAAACTCGATATAGTTTTTTTTTTTTTTTTGCAAGCAGTAATAGCATGTAGCTTTTAAAGAGAGTTTTAGTCATATAAGAATGAATTACCTTTATATCTCGAATAGAAATATAGTTTTCAGCCGTTTGAAAGAAAAGAAAAGGATGATTTGGCATTTTTGTTCCAGTCAAGAGTAAATTAGCTTTTTATGAGATAATTTTAGTAATTTCATATTGCAGTCCTCCATACCTGTAACGGAAAGCATGAATGAAAATTGCATTCTGAAGCAGTGGAGAGAGAGAGAGAGAGAGAGAGAGAGAGAGAGAGAGAGAGAGAGAGAGAGAAGAAAGAAGGGGGGGGAGAATTTTCTCTTTATAAGGTAGGAAAGAAAATACACCTTTTTTTTCTCTGCATTAGTGTTGACTTCTGTTCAATATTCTTTCCACCTCACGATTCTGATTTTGAGCGGATTCTCGTTGACTGAATGGTTCAATGTGACCAGATAATGTATGATTGTTTTGCTTATCTTAAAGCCCAGGATATTTTAAATACTACTTCTGTGTAATTGTAATAGCCACGATGCCATCTCAACTTCTGTATACCGAGTGTTTTTCCTCCTACCTTGACTCTCAGTAATCTGTAATACAGCCTTCCTTTCAGGCGATAAACTCGCCACTCATGGTTTTTTTTTAATTGAACAATACATATTCTCCTCTTATGTATTCTACGACAGTGCATTCATGTTTTTCCATAATTTACAGTCGTTGCCGTTTTAGCCATATCTCATTGTGCAATCATTTTGCGAACTTACCCCTCATAATATCGTCAGAACTCGCCTCTCCCCTGACGACAATAATTAAGAAAACCTTTTGGAGAAGAAAACGGAAAAGTTACGGATGAAGTTCCACTAGAAAACGGGAAAGATGAAAAGTCTACGGGGATAACGCGCAAGTTATCAATACAATTTATTAGTCACATCTTTGGGCTTAAGAGTTCAACGTCATTTGCCATTACAGTCTTTCCTATGTTTTTGGTTTACGAATAAGTTACTTTCACCTTTACGGTTAAAATATAATGTTACTGTTAATTATATGAATAAAAAGAGCACTAATAATTAGTCCTGACAATCAGCAGGAGGCGAAAGTAAATTGTATACCTTCAGCAATAGTAATGATGATGATAATAAAAGATAGCATTAATATTAGCGCTGTTATTTATGGGGACGGTAATTTATTCATATTGCAGTCTCTTTTGGGAGAGCAATTACGCGTGATATATTGTTCTGTATGGTATTCCCATGTATATAGGAAAATATCGGATGAACTGGGAGAATGCAGATATTGAATTGCAATGGCCGAGTTTATACGTTTTAAGGGGAAGAGAGGCAACTCATAGACTACAATTTGTCGTTTTTATTTCTGGTATTTATGTATTTTTTTTTTCTTTTTACTTATTTTTTTATGTATTCTGTGAAGCTTGCTTTTCGAGATCTTGTTCAGCCAGCGTTAATAGCAACTGGAGAGAGAGAGAGAGAGAGAGAGAGAGAGAGAGAGAGAGAGAGAGAGAGAGAGAAGCTTTGTGAAGTTTTATTTGGGATAATGGTGATCGTAATTTGTAGGAAAATTAAAGTTTTCATTAGCTCTCTCTCTCTCTCCCTCTCTCTCTCTCTCATTTGAGCATGCAGAAGAGGAGACTCTTCACAATATTTTCATAATGTTTAATTGCGAAAGCCGGTGGGGCATGAAGCCCAAACTAATGGAAAACCGAGAAAAAAGGAGAAAGTGAAGGAATAAAAGAATCGGCGAACCAACCATACGAAAAGTGGAATAGAGTAGGAGGAAAAAATGAAAAGAAATTGAGAGAGTTCCAATTATTATTATTATTATTATTATTATTATTATTATTATTATTATTATTATTCATAAGATGACTTGAAATTCAAGCTTCCAAAGAATATTATGGTGTTCATTAGGAAGAAGTAAGAGGAGGTAAAGGAGAATACAGATAGAAGAGATCTCACTTATTAAAAAAAATAAATAAATAGATAAAAAATGTATTAAAATGCAATAAGAATAGTATTCGCTTGATCTTGTTAAAGTTCCAATTGCACGACCATCTATTACAGGGTTATGTTCAATTTTTTGGGTTGGCTGAATTTCGTCCCTAAGAGTCAGGCAACTTATGAGTGTTGTCGCGTTTGAGTGAAATGCTTTTTTTTTTTTTTTTTTTATCAAAAGTGGTTGCTGGCAAATGCAAAATTACAGACTCGACGCAGCAGTCGTTTTAGGGCCCCGTCAGAAGTTGTGTCATCATCTTCTTCGGCGGTTCACAGGCTATCGCAAGCAAGAGTGACTTCGAAATTTTGTGTGCGAAGGGAAAGAAAGAGTTTGCACACGCAGTCCAAAATTTACTACATCGGCTCTCAGCATTTTGGAAATATTCGTGACAAGTAATTGATTTCCTTTCCGTTCCAGTGTGCACACAGAGCAACCGCTCCCCTCTTCCGAGTGTTAATTATTTCTGTTAGAATTCATTATTTGGTATTATGCTTTTGTTTCTTTTTGAGTTTATTATGAAGTAAAACAATCTGCCATTCAGTACTACCTTCTTTTTCGAGAACAAAATTATGTAAAAATATAAGGTCTCTTGATTTTTTTTTAAATTTCAAATTCACCGAAAAGTTCATATTATTGCAGGCAAATTTTCCAAGTCACCCTTGGATCATATTATGCAAAGGGGGCCATCTTGCCACCCTTTTTCCACAATTTCCTGGTCTTCCTTTATTTATAAGTGGGCTGGACCCTCCTTTAGAACTTTAGAACAAAATTGTACACCCCTTCACCCAAAGGTGCCCTGTATATCAAGTTTAACTGAAAATGCTCAAAGGGTTCCTAAGGAAAAAAACGAAGAAAATCTTGAATTTGAGAGTTGTAAGGAGACATATATCCCTTCACTCAAAGATGCCCTGTATATCAAACTTAATTGAAAATGATCAAAGGGTTCCTGAGGAAAAAAAAAAGAAAATCTTTGAATTTGAGAGTTGTCAGGAGACATATATCCCTTCACTCAAAGATGCCCTGCATATCAAGTTTAATTGAAAATAATCAAAGGGTTCCTGAGAAAAAAAAAAAGAAAATCTTTGAATTTGATAGTTGTAAGGAGACATATATCCCTGCACTCAAAGACTCCCTGTATATCAAATTTAATTGAAAATGATCAAAGGGTTCCTGAGGAAAAAAAAAGAATATCTTTGAATTTGAGAGTTGTCAGGAGACATATATCCCTTCACTCAAAGATGCCCTGTATATCAAATTTAATTGAAAATGATCAAAGGGTTCCTGAGGAAAAAAAAAGAAAATCTTTGAATTTGAGAGTTGTCAGGAGACATATATCCCTTCACTCAAAGATGCCCTGTATATCAAGTTTAATTATAAATGATCAAAGGGTTCCTGAGGAAAAAAAAGAAGAAAAATCTTTGAATTTGAGGTTGTCAGCAAACATATATATATATATGGACGACAGGACAAACAGGTCAGGAAATCTCAAGCCAGCCTGCGTTTCCCGGAGCTTCAAAGAATTTTCAAAATAACTTTCCGTGCTATTTGAAAGCAGCCTTTGATAACGGCATGCATCAAACTCTCGCACTTGGAAAATGCAGGTTGGGGAAAACTTCGGAATTTTGAGAAGTAACATGCTTCTACATTAGAGCTACGTATGTATATACTCAAGTAAGCTGCAGAGCTCGAGCTCGAGGGACGGGCTCGTTCCTTAGGTACGAGCCAAATGTCTCTCTCTCTCTCTCTCTCTCTCTCTCTCTCTCTCTCTCTCTCTCTCTCTCTCTCTCTCTCTCTCTCTCTCAGTTTGGATTAACAGCAACATATATATATATATATATATATATATATATATATATATATATATATATATATATATATATATATATATATTATATATTAATATATGTGTGTATGTAGATATATATGTATATATTGTTTGTATATGTATGTATGTATGTGTGTGAATATACAAAATAAAAAACGCCTAAAAATACGCCAAGGCCCTTCAGTTAACGATCGCCATATATATCATATAATTCGTTTTGTTGGAGTAACTTGGCCACACTTGGAGTATTGATCAAGAAGGAGCTCTAAACATTTTTGAGAGAGAGAGAGAGAGAGAAGAAAAGAAGAGAAGAAGGAAATCGTCAACTGAAGCCAAGGAAGGACCCAATCTAATAGAAGAAACTTTAAGTGGCAGATAATTCAGAAATAAAAGACCATTGACATCCAGTGATAAGATAAAAAAAAAAAAAAAAAAAAAAATGGACGCTTCTTCTCCCGGGCTGTTTGACCCTCGCTCCATTTTTGCCGGAGTCTACCGAAAAGATGGATAGTTACGACCCTGACTCTGGGCTGACGACCTGCGGAGGCAGAGTCGTTGAAGTCGTTTGAACACATTATCTCAGTTACGACGAGAGAGAGAGAGAGAGAGAGAGAGAGAGAGAGAGAGAGAAGTTTTTTCACAAATGAAGGCCTCTGAAAAGGTTTGTATGTGTATGTATGAACTGTATGTATTTATATATATATATATATATATATATATATATATATATATATATATGTATATATATATATATATAATATATATATATATATATATATATACTATATATATATATGTATATATATATATATATATAAGTGTTTTAGTCATGAGATTCTCTTGTGAGAGGCCAGTGTTAGATCCCAGGCGAGACAGAATGACTTAGGCCTTTTCTGTTGAATCGCAGTGTCTCTATCGGAGCTGGTAGTCGACTGTGGTGGGTTTGGGTTGCATCAGGGTGCATAAAATGCGCGAGACTGCTCCTTATTCCAAAATACTTTCTGAAAACCGGAACAGTGAAACCTCTGAAGGTAATAAAGCGTGAAAACACATTATATTTATCTACACGTATACGCAAGCGCATCATTATATTCCTTTTGCGAATATTGGGAGTATCCGCCTCCACATAAATAGCCTAAGCGGATCTTTTTTTCCAATCTCCTTCCTCAAACACGGGGGGAGGGAGCGCAACCTCCTCCTAATTCCCCCCCTTCTATTTTTCCCTGATTCTGACTCATGGCAACAGCTCTTTGAGGATGCTGGGGTGTAAATAGATTCTAGCCTAAACAAGCCCCCCTCTGATGTTTCGTTACATCGCCCCCCCCCCCCACCCCCCTGACCCCCTCCCACCTCCCCTCCTCATCCTTTGCATCCCAGTAGCAGGTCCCGTCCGTACTAGGATCCCTATCCCTAATATATTTTTTTCTGTATCTCTGCGTTTTTATTTTACAAGGGTTTCGTGGTTGGAGTTTTGTTTTGATTTGCTCCCCCCACCCTTCGGCCTGCCTCTCTCTCTCTCTCTCTCTCTCTCTCTCTCTCTCTCTCTCTCTCTCTCTCTCTCTCTCTCTCTCCCTTTTTCGTGCCTTGGGTGTTGAAACGTTAGCTCGCTGTTTTGGAGTGTTATTTATTATCGTTGTTTTCTCTTCTTATTTAACCCCAGTCCCTGCTGCGTCTGTTTAGATAATATTAGACCCGAGATCTTGTTGCTGCCTTTAATGTTTCAGTGATAAATGGCTGTTGATTTTTTGTACCGTGCAAAAATATTTGTGGAAGTGACGTTGAAAGGACCTCCTTTTCCAGCTGGTCTCAGTGTTTAGGTTTTCCTCGTAGCTGAAGGTAAAGTAGTTCGTAATTTCGGAATGTTCAGCTGAAACATTTTGTGTGACATTCCTTTCAATTAAGACCTGTATTTTGGAGGTGACAGAGATTTTTTAGTCTTGGAAATTAACGCTGGTTCTCTAGGTTACATTGCATAATCATATTAAATTTCCTTTTTTAAATTTTTTATTTTTTTTTATTTTTTTTTTTTTGCTATGTTCGTTTGGTAGATTCTAATTCTGTAGACTACTGAAACTTTGTGACCATTTCTTTCATGTAGAATAGAGCCAGATTAGAGCATCTTTCTCAGCCCGTCTCGGTTCTCGCGAATGTTAACAAATGAACGTTGTTAATTGTATGTAAAATTCTAACGAGATTTTTTTTTCCTTCGAAGAAAAAAACAAGACCTTAAAAACCTTACGGGAACCAACCGGCATTAATTAAAGAGTGTTTTTGGCCATTTGCTTGTTAGTCGTTGGCTCACCATAAATTGCAGCGAGTCCCTTTTGCATTGATGAAATTTCATGGCAAGCGAGGAAGCGCTTCCCTACAGCTCTGAAATATAAGGCATCGTTCCGATCCGGGCTGTCTAATGCCATCATTTCTCTCCCTAATGATACGGACGACTCGTTAAGTATGGTAATTAGTTTTCCATACGTGTAATTTTGTCGAGGCTGTTGTTTTGGGTAGGTTTATTGCGGTGTCCTCGGGTCGTAACGGGTATGGGGGTTGGGCAGGGGGCGTGGGGGTCTGGACGAGTTGGATGAGGAAGTGGGTAAAAGCGGGCCAATGGGTTGAGTTGGTTTTATAATGCAGGAAAATCGAAAGGAGTCTTCGACAAGAGAGGCACAGGAGAGTGCGAGGGAATGAGATGTTTCCATCACGCGATTAAACTTAGACATATTCATACACAACACCAATTTATTTTGTAATGTAGCCTTCAGAAATGGACACTGGCCGGGTATGGAAGTCCGGGTTCGTCAAGGTAGCCGCCTGAGTCCTGTAAAAAAAGGTCTCATTGTTTATATACTATTGGAAAAATACTGGGCCAGGGTGAAAGCGAGATAAAAAAAAAATCATATTTTGCTCAAGAATGGGAAAAATAAAAAATTAATCGAACACTCCATTTAAAAAATAAGCGACAGGTTTCGTCCTTGGTAAGTGTGGAGAGGAGAAACTAGACGAGATGTTGATAAAAGCGGGCGTGAGAAATGGGTTAAGGGCCTTTGACGGGAAACTCGAAAGATTAGATGAGGCTCAGGATCAAGAAGAGGGCTGTGGACTCTGATAGGCCTTCGGGGGTACTGGTTGCTTTTCACAGGTTAAGGGTATGAAAGAAAGAAAACACTAATCTTGTGTTAACGAGCAAGAGGTAAACAAGACTTGGGTGGGAGACGTGAGAGAGAATATGGGAACCAAATTCCTTCTGATGATGGAAAAAACACGAGAGATAGGATCAAATTTACAAGCAAAGGCTAATATTTCGACTGTGGACGCAGACCACTCGATTTTTCCTTTTGAAAATGCCTCAAGAAAAATCGTAGGAAACTCAGAAAATGGTTGTTATAAACTGGAATGGACCCGGTCTAAATAATATAGAAAGAGACAGGCTAAGTAATGGTCTAGGGATTAAAGGAGGGAAATTGTTGACTCAGGGGAAAAAATGAAAAGCGGAAGCAATAACATACCAAAAAGAAATGGAAGACTTCTAGAAAAAAAAAAAAAAAAATTACGAGATTAGGCGAAAAGCAAAAAGTCAGTCGGTAATGTGGGAGATAAGAAAGATTTATAGAAGAACAAGTATACGTAATATATCAGGAAAAACTATAAAGAGAGAGAAGGCAGCTTGCTTTTTGCGTGTGTATCGAAAACAAATACGCCAAATGTTGATTTCAGTATTTACATTTTTATTTATTTGAACAGCTTTGTTTATTCAGGAATTGGCTTTTAATCAAATTTCATCCGCTGTTAGATTTCCGTGTGCTTTGGCTGTGATGTCAGTGGAACTCTGGGATGAGAGTTTCTTTGAACTGTGTGCGCGACTTTGTTAATTGATTGTAGTAGAGCGCTAAGCTTCTTTCCTACAGTAAGCTCTTTGAAACTAGTCTATTTGTTAAGATGAAAATCGTGATCAGTGTTGATTGTATGTATGTATGTATGTGTGTATATATATTATATATATATATATGTATATGTATATATATAATGCATATATAAATATATTATATATATGTATATGTATATATATAAATACTGTATATCTATATTGTTATATATATAACGTATATATATATATATATATATATATATATATATATATATATATATAAATATATAAATATATCTATATATATGAAATCTCATAGATTTGTTTTCCTTAGGAGGACAGCAGTTCTTTATAGTGTCAGCCTTCTGGTTCTCAGGCTGCACAGAGAGAGAGAGAGAGAGAGAGAGAGAGAGAGAGAGAGAGAGAGAGCATTCAGTCCGCCGGTGCTGAGGATGTCATGAAACATCGACTCATAAATCTATGAGATTATTATGACACCTCACCTTGCAATGAAGACGAAAAGTAATTATGAGCCATCAGAAAATAACGGGCAGACGGATTGAATGACTTCGCTTGACTAGACAAGATGACTAGTGAACATTCAAAAAACGAGATTAAAAGAGAGATGAGAGAGAGAGATGGTAGTTGAAAATATCAAAAGGATTTTTGAGGAGTCAATTACTGTACAGGGTAGTGTTGCGGAAGAGAATTTGGGGTAAAGTAGACGATTGCTGTAATTGAGTAAATAGGTTTGTTTGATGATGACGGCGCCGACGATGAAGATTGTGGAGGGTGGGGGGAGGGGGGGGGAGGTTTAAAGGACGGTATGAAGAGACCTCTTTAGTTACTCCAAAAGTCCTTTGAATGGCCCTCGAAAGATCGAGAATGAGGTTAAGTTTCAACCCCTGGAGTCAATAAGGAAGTGGTTCAAACGATATGCTGGATTTTTAGGGGCTGAAGTTCTTGACAAATACCATCTGAACTACCCTCGTGGCATTCAGTGATGCTCGACGGATGTAATAGGCTATGAATAATAAAAAAAGGCCTGTTTAGGATTTGTTCTTGCATTTATCTATACCACCCTTTCGCCGGTTAAAACTGAAGTGTGGAAAGTTGACGAGCGTTATGAAAACAAAGAGGTTTCTGGTTCCTTGAAATAGCCTCTTGAACGCGAACCAAGGACTCTTGAAATAATATCCTACATTCCCTATTAATGACTGCGCCAGAACATGTTGGGACAAGAAGTCTGAAGTTTCTCGTCTTGCCGTTGCCGTTTATATACCTTCCCGGCACAACTTTTGTCTTGCCTGATAGATTCTTAAGATGCCTGGCTCTGATAACCAGATGCGTTTGACCAAGATCTCCCTACATCTTGATTGGATTGGTACCACTCGGGGAGAGAGAGAGAGAGAGAGAGAGAGGAGGGGGGGGAGAGAGGAGAGGAAAATTTTCAAGAAGTCTTATAATAATTCGGGAATAGATTGGGGGTTAAATTTAAAAATTAATTCGTGCTTCCTGCTTAAAATATTTCGCAGATGTAAGTACTAAAAACGAATTTAAGAGGATAATGCGTTTTATACTTTATAGGACAGGAGATTAGGCAGTGTAATTCTGAATAATAGTAAAAATGAATCAGAAAATGCTCATATTTTCGGTGTACCTTGTAGCTCAGTGCAAGTAGGATATAAAACCTGATTACACTCGAATAATTCACTACCAATATAGAGATGAGGGTATTACATCACCAAATTGATGATAATGATGATTACCAATGGTTTGAAGACTAGACAATATTTATAGCTTTGTAACCATGTTTGGGGCCATAAGAACTGGCCACTAGGACGAGATGAATGATGATAGTGAAGTTATAACCAACTCCTTTGCATAATGCCACAATTCCGCCGCCGGGGCGGTTAGCCGAATCTGTGAGAAAACCACCCTCGAAGGAAAGATTGGAAATGAATGGCAGTCATTACCCTTAGTCATTACCCTTCGGAGTTGTCTCTCTCCTGCAAAGGCTAAGACGGGGGCAAGCAGCAACGGGAAAGGGAAGGGAGATGAGATATATGACGAGAGGGAGAGCAACAATAGAGCCGAGAGGGACTTTGTTACCTCTTATTCAGGATTCCTACAATTACGCCATTACCTCGATTAATACGGCGAAGGAAATTGGCTCTGGTGAGGTGTGTGTGGGGCGGGGAGGGGGCGAGAGATTGCCTTCGAGGCGACGACGAAGTAGAGACCGATGAAGTGTTTCTCTAGTATTTTTTTTTTTCTTTTGTCCATCATTTCCTGCTTTTGTGGTGGTGGTGGTCTTTGGAGCTGGTAACCTTGTTGGTGGTGGTCTTTGGAGCTGGTAATATTGTGGTGGTGGTCTTTGGAGCTGGTAATTTTTTGGTGGTGGTCTTTGGGGCTGGTAATTTTTTGGTGGTGGTCTTTGGGGCTGGTAATTTTTTGGTGGTGGTCTTTGGAGCTGGTAATATTTTGGTGGTGGTCTTTGGAGCTGGTGATTTTTTGGTGGTGGTCTTTGGGGCTGGTAATTTTTTGGTGGTGGTCTTTGGGCTGGTAATTTTTTGGTGGTGGTCTTTGGAGCTGGTAAGTTTTTGGTGGTGGTCTTTGGGGCTGGTAATTTTTTGGTGTTGGTCTTCGGGGCTAGTAACCTTGTTGGTGGTGGTCTTTGGAGCCGGTAATTTTTTGGTGGTGTTCTTTGGGGCTGGTAATTTTTTGGTGGTGGTCTTTGGGGCTGGTAAACTTGTTGGTGGTGGTCTTTGGAGCCGGTAATTTTTTTATGGTGTTCATTGGGGCTGGAAATTTTTTTGTGGTGGTCTTTGGGGCTGGTAACCTTGTTGGTGGTGGTCTTTGGAGCTGGTAATTTTTTGGTGGTGGTCTTTGGGTTGGTAACATGTCACAGTTGAGATGGTATCTAGTGTGACCTAATGTAAATGTATGACAAATTTTCTTCACTTATTATTATTATGTGTGTGTGTGTGTGTGTGTGTGTGTATTATTACAGTAGCGACGATACAAGCAGCACTGCTGTCATTACGGTTGTCAACATTCTTTTCACCAACTGCATTTCTCTTTATTCGTTTCTGAGACTCATTATCCATCCATTAAAGGATCGCTGTATAAGTGTTACTGACTATAATTATGACTGATAAGCCGTTCATTCTCATTAACATCTTTCATTGTCTTGCACTGCCTTTAAACGAAAGTCCTCTTACCAGTTATTGATGGCGACACTGTTATTATTATTATTATTATTATTATTATTATTATTATTATTATTATTATTATATTAGTGTCACTGCTTTTTTTATGTATGTTTCATTGACAATAAGCCATTTTCCTTAAAAGGTTCTGTTTCCAAAGAAGAGTAAAAGACAACCGTCACTCCTATATTCGTCTCTCAGTTGCTTGCATTAGTGATTGTTGTCTAATGCTTTCTATGGAGCCATGTTATATGTGTATATGTATGTATATATATATATATATATATATATATATATATATATATATATATATATATATATATTATATATATATATATATATATATATATATATATATACATATATATATATATATATCTCTCACTAAGTCCCACGTCGGAAGGTGAGTAAAAACTGGGACTTTGAACTAGTTACAAGTAGTTTATTCTACATTTTCAAATTTCACACTTTTCACTCACCTTCCGGGACGTGGACTTAGTGATATTCTCACACGCGTTCCTTCGTGCTGTATCGATATATATATATATATATATATATATATATATATATATATATATATATATATATATATATATATATAACTTATTATATGTATATTTTTTTCTTCATATATATATATATATATATTATTATATATATATATATATATATATATATATATATATATATATATATATATATATATATATATATATCCAGGTAGTTTTACTTACATTCGTGAATATTGATAGGCTCCTCGTTTGGTCCATGTTTAATCGTAGATATGCGTGAATAATGCTCACTGCATTGTATTGCTATCTGTGTGTACATGAATTCCGCGCGAATTTATTGCATAAATTGGACGTCCAGTGTCGCCGGCAGAGCGTTGCCGGAGCCTCGTGTCCCGAGAGAAAATTTTGACTTAACAAGTAGATGAAAGTTCAAAGCAGCAGCCTCTGCTTTGAAAGGGAAAGCATCAAAGCAAATGAAGGACTCTTTTTCAATAGGATGTTTGGCAGTGCGTAAAAGGGCGCATTCCTAAAAGGAGCACCAAGAGATTTTGTCGCGCTTACGACGAGTTGTGTGTAGAGAGAGAGAGAGAGAGAGAGAGAGAACAGGACTCGCCACAGATCCTGATACATGGTAGCGGATGTCAGGTCGAGAGCAAGATCGTGTAATCGAAATAACTTTAAATGCACTCGGAGATCGAGAGTAAGTTAAAAAAAAATAGAAGATGAAGAAAAGAAGACGGGGGTGGGGTGGGATGGGGTTGGGAAGGAAGAAGGGGCTCTCGGTTCACAAGTGACGGAGAAAACTTACAAAAGTAAATATTTCTGACAGTTGTGGCGCTGGAGCGTAAAGTAGGAAATGTAGCGTCGAAATAAAAAGAACGCAACGAAATAATAATAATAATGATATTCGGCCATGATAGACCCAAAAGAACTTGTGGCTAACAAAAGCAGGGAGAGAAAATGTGAAGAGAATGATGAAAATGAACGCCTTGGTCCCATTGTTGGAGAAAGGCCCCTTCAAGTCCCTTTCGTCTCAGGGCAAAGAAATAACATGAGAGACGAAGACAGCAGAACCGATAAATAAAGAGGCACAAAAGAATACTAATAGATAGACAACACGTGAACGGCCTCGGGGCCACGGCTGAAATATTGAACTGGCAACTGGTAGCTGGGGATCCGGCTGGAGAGAGAGAGAGAGAGAGAGAGAGAGAGAGAGAGAGAGGTTCATATGCATTCAAACGTCGTGTGCATGTACGCGCGTCTAGTATGCATGACGCATTTGTTGTCGAAACTACACGTAAACACAGACATAAAGACAATTTGTGGAACCGAGTGGAAAATTTCTATTCGCAGAGAGCAAGGACTGGTTTTGCAAAAAGGGGAAAGGGTACGTGGAGTGATAAGGAGAGCTGATAAGTGGCTGTAAAGGCGGATGATAGGTAATGGAAAGAGTTTAAAGGGTAAGAATCGTTATTAGGAAGCAGGGATGAAAGTAAGTTTGCAAGTGTGTACAGCAGCGTTTGAAAAAAACAAAAAACAAAAAAAAATTAGAAAACAGGGCCGGCATTGAAGGTGAGAGGCACCCTAAACATTTTGACATTTTGTTGCGTTTCCCATAAATTCTGTAACTTGATCGGGAGGATTCTGTATTTAAAATATTCGTGCAGACAGTACACTGCGTATTATTTTACAGGGAAATAACTTTTCGTGAACCAAATCCTTATACAAAACCAGGCAACTGGAGTCGCAGTTAGTGTAACGCCACGAAATGCTGTAATTAATGCGATGCGTTTTGTATATGCCCAGGGCCCCGTGGTAATATTTTATGCACGAGTGTTTATTTCCATGATTACCCGGAGCTCTGGAAACCGGCTCGATACAGATCGCCTCGGAGCAAAGAAACAAACGCAGGCGATTCATCCTCGCCAGGAGAAGGGCGTAGATGTGGAGACTCTCTGGTCTGGAAACATCGGATGATGGGCTTCGATACTTGCCAGACAATGAGAGGAAGCCACTAACAGGTTAATGGCTGTTAAGAAAACAAAGAGAAGTGAAAGACTGTGAGCGAAAAGGAACATGGGCGCTCCCGCGCGCGTGCACACTCTGATTCGAATGTAGCGTGGATTACGATTGGAGGAGAATTTAGGAAATGTTCCAGGCGAATAGGAGTGTCATAAAGAGGACAAGAAGACATGAAACGAAGCTCAAAAAGTGAACGGATGATTGTCGTGGGACAGACAGCGGATGTGTGATAATGAACAGGAGAGAAAAGTCGAACTCAAAAACGGCTAATAAGAAGCACGCCTCCTGTATTTAGTGCAGTGTTCGGTGAAGAAAGCGGGGTACTTCCGATGAATACGAATGTGCTGGTGCCCGAGCACTGACCACTGTAGACTAAATGTAGATACAAATGTTGGGTCAGCCTTGCCATCATGGATGCAACGATCATTGGACCGCCCCAAAAATCATAATTTGCATATGGAAGAGTTGTACGCCTTAAAAACTGTGCTTCAAGACCGATGCAGTGTGACTTGAACTTTTTTCAGTTTTTTTTTTCTTTTTTTAATTTTTGCAGTCCGATATACAACTAGATTTGTTTTGTGGCCTTTCAATGTTCTTGGAAAATTCGGAAGGAAGAGGTTGTTTGGAGTTCTCTCTCTCTCTCTCTGTCTGTCTCGGAATGACTATTTCCCTCTTTAGTTTTCACGAGAACGTTAAGATGTAGGAAAGCAATCTATAACAAGTTACAGAAGGGTACAAAGGGACGGGGTGGGCGTGGTTGCTGGAAGCATCCATAAAACAGAGACGAAGGATCTCCCACACTGGGGTTAGTGAATGTCCGAGAGAGAGAGAGAGAGAGAGAGAGAGAGAGAGAGAGAGAGAGAGAGAGAGAGAGAGAGAGAGAGGTTATCCAAAGGGAAAAAGAGGCCGTATATTGCAGCCAAAGACAAAAAATAAACAATAGTAGAAGTTTTATCAGCGAAAAAGGTTCTTCCTATGTGCGCTTGAATTTTATTTCCACTTCTAAGAGGGTGCTGACTTCGACAAATAGAATACACTGGGATGAATCTAAGAAGATATTAGAGTAAATTTGTTGGTTATTAAGAATATGCCCAGCAAAAATTGTCACGGGAATTATTGATAACACCTTATAATATATGAAGGGTGCCCATAGAGAATAAAGGTATATATATATATATGGAAGGTAGAACGCGGTTCAGTAGTTAACTCGGGACCCCTGTGTGGCAACCGTGTCAGCCCCTTGTTGCGGGACCCGGGACCTGTAGACCCCTGCAATATCAGAGTTGCAACTGATGACCTCATGAAGTTCCACCCTTTTTCTTTAAATGCCTTCGGTAATTGAAGTTGTCGGATAGCGATTATTGCGCGCAACGTGGAACGTCTGTCTCATGATTATTGGTAGAGTTATTGCTCCTGTTTCGCCCGCCGTCTTGGTTTGTGCCAACAACAGGTTTGGGGCAAAAATGAGCGAAACATCCGCAAAAATGACGCGATACTTGTGTTTGTATCCCTCGTAGGTTAATAAAAAAAAGTCTAGAAAAGAAACGAAATTATCATGAGGAAACTCTTTGTATCTCGAGAAAACTCAAAGCGAACGAAAAGAACACGCAAGGGAAATAAAGAAAGAGAGAAAGATATATATAAAAAAAAGAACAACGATGTAAGTGGCAGGTAAACGCAGCGAACGACGCATGCGCCGATGATGGTATCACCGCCACTCCAGAGGCGTTGGTTTTCAGCGTTGTTCAACTGCGCCCCCCCCCCCGCGTCCTCTGGGGCTGTGTCGGTGGAGTTCACTGTCCTCTCCTTGCCCTGCGGCCCTGGAGGTAAGGTAGCCAAGGAAGAGAGAGAGAGATCAAGGAAGTGGGTGGGAGGGGCCGGGGGAAATAGGCAAGGGCTGATGATGAACATGAATTTAGAGCTCAGAGTTGAAATGAGCGTAAAAACGAAAATGAACTTCATGAAGGCAATCAGGTGGAGGGGAGCGTTTAAGAATCAAGAGCAACTCATTATTATTATTGCGAAGCGAAATGAATGTCTGCAGTTTTAAGGATGGTGTGGGGGGGAGGGGGGAATTAGTATGGAGAGTATGCGTAAAACATGCAAAAGGAGATAAGATTTACCTGGAAATGGATCGAAGAATCCGCGAAGGACCGGGACAGAAAAACGTCCAGCTACTAAAATGGCACAAAGAGAGCGAAAGGGCACAAAAAGGAAGAAAACTAAATTGGGCATGGAGACCAGCGTGCCCACTTTTTTTTTCTTTTTTTTACTGCCAAACCAGACTTGTTCTCTTCACTATGCCCTTGCGTTTACACACGAGTTGATCTTGTCCGCCTTTTAGGTAACTATATAAGTGATAAAGGTGCATATTCTTTTATAAAATACTAGAGCCGAAATATAATTATTTATAAAACCCAAAAGAAATACATCAGTACAAACTTGACGCACTTAAAATTTCTATATATTTATGATGCCAGGTTTGCTAATTTACCTATTTCAAACTCTGTTATTTAACACCGAATTGAATATTACCACTACATGCAGGAAATGCCCTACGCAAAAGAAAAATATTTCAAGTAGGTATGGCAACGGCCCATATGCCCGCACTCACATGAACGACCAGGTGTGACATAACAGGAAAACCTATTTTAAAAATTACCCAAAACATGGCTTTATCTTGTCCAAAAAGTGGGTATTATTTTTGGCAGCACGTGTGGTAAATTGCGTGTGATGCACAGTAAGATGAAGGTGTTGGTAATGGTGATGATAATGTCTGCCAGCTTGATTTTACGTGCCCTGGCGAACAGCATTCGTGCCCTCTGTTCATTTCCTCTCTAAAGGGGTTCATTATTATTATTATTATTTGTGTATATATTGTTAAATATTATTACTTGAAAGGAATGGGCCCTCTTTCAGTTATGTTCATTTTAAAAATGGCATAAGTGGAATTGATTTCCTATAAAATCTTCTCAATTCATCTTACTATTTTCTTTTCTTCAGCCATGAACAATAGTAAGAAGAATTGAAAAGACTATATAAAATCAGTTCACTGATGCTGTATTTAGCTTTGACAGAGTATATTATTATTATTATTATTATTATTATTATTATTATTATGTGAACTTCATCTCATGACAAGTTTTTCTTCGTCTTGACGCAAGAGTTACGGTATTTTCCAAGCAACGATTATTTTTTTCTTTTCTTGTTTCGTATTACCCTTGCTAGAAATGTTCGAAGTTCCTCGTCGTTTTCCGTTCATTAGCTTCCCAAACTAGAGAGTTATTCCGCGTCTCGAAATTAGTTGCTAGATGCCTTGTCTTTTAGCTATCCATAAATGCGAATTTATGATTCGGTACTCCGATGGAAAGGAAGATAAAACTCGCTGGGATGAAAAATAGTTTGTCGAAAGTGTATTAGCGGAATATTATCCAGAAAGACGCTGTTGCTCATTTAGCTTTGATTGTTGCAAAGTACATCCAAAGTAAATTGAGAGTTTATTCATTATACATGAAAAATTTTAAAATTTTTTCCTCTTTTCTTTAAATTATTTAAACGTTCATGGATGGACGTCTTGTTGCCACACACGACTTTACAGAAGGTAAACAGTCGACCATCAGAAGAAACTCTTAATTAAAACTTGGCTAATTGCTTTTCAAGATTTAGGATTTGTTAAATCTGTAAGGAACTGACCTCTTCAAATTTCTGAGTCAACTTTTGGAAGGCGAAGTAAAAATTAACAAATCTCATTTGTCTTAATAATAAGGATGGAATATGCTTTCAGAAACTTAATGAGAACATGTTCTTGCGTTTAAATTTTTTTTCCTGTGTATTTCATGTACACGCGGAGCCCGTTGTGTGTTTTGTTTTTTCTTCATGGTGCACTAACTATACTCCCCGTAGGGGGTGGGGAGGGGGGGAGTGCCGTCAGTGCACCTCACGCTGTGCACTGTAGGCATTACTTAACGTTCTTTGCAGCGCCCCTTCGGCCCCTTGCTACAATCCCTTTCATTCCTTTTACTGTACCTCCATTCATAATCTCTTTCTTCCATCTTGCTATCCACTTTCTAACAATTGTTTCATATTGCAACTGCGAGGTTTTCCTCCTGTTACACCTTGCAAACCTTTCTACTGTCAATTTCCGTTTCAGCGCTGAATGACCTCATAGGGTCCAAGCGCTTAGTCTTTGGCCTAAATTCTATATCCCTTCCTAACTGTACTTCACTTTTTTTTTTTTTTCATAAGGATAGGTTTTCTTGTATAATGCCTTTAAATGTGTGTCAAGGTGATATTGGCTGCCTCTTGGACTTTTATGAGCCTTATTAATATAAACAGGTAATTGATTTTGGAGCTGATTTTGATTTTAGAGTCGCAACAGAACCCTGCCACCTTTTTCCAGAATCTCATCATTTGTGTAATAAACTAAACCTGCCGTGCAGTTGACAGAGCCCTTGGCAATCCGAGTCTGACCTGGGAATGTTCATCGGCCTCTGAGGATATTGAAGGAGTCGATAATAAAGTGGGTGTGATGGCCAATTTGAGCCGGAAATGTCGGGCGTAGAAGGTACTTCCCGAAATCCTTAGTTAGGCGGGACAGGGTGATAAACGTCCTGCAGGAAACAGCCCATAGGAACCTTAAGAGACCAGACGTTCGGGTCATTTCGGGAAAAATGTGACTTTTAGGCTTTCATGGGCGTACATATGTGTGCGTAGGGCGCTGATTTGTTCTTTCCCCTTAGACTTGCTGTAGTGGGGGCGTTGTAGAGGCGGGTACTGTAGTGGCTGTATAGTGAATTTACACACTTGACATGACGGTCTTATTTGATCAGCAGTGCATATTGAAATGTGATAATTAAATATGTAAATGAATGTGAAAGTATTTAGTTAAAAAAAAACGGTTTCGATGATAGGGAGTAACTGGAAAAAAAACACAAAACTCAAAAAAAAGTTGCCTCTATCAATGCTCAGAATCTAACCCCCTTCCTCCTCTATCTCCCCACTTCTTTTTCTATCTCTCCCACATCCTCCAAAGATGAGAGAGAGAGAGAGAGAGAGAGAGAGAGAGAGAAGAGAGAGAGAGAGAGAGAAAGAGAGAGAGAGAGAGAGATGAGAAAGAGATGAGAAAGAGATAGTCTGCCCATCACAGCTCTTGCTCGAACTGCTCCAAATCCAGCATCCATTCTGGACGGGTTACTGGGTATACGGGGTTATACTCCTTTATCTCTGGGGTAATACTCCTTTATCTGTTCCTAAAAGAAAAAAGGTCTTTACTGATTGCGAATTAAGTTGCTTTATTTCTGTTCCTTAAAAAAATAAGTCTTTAAATAAGTCTTTACTGATTGCGTATTAAGTTGCTCTATTTCTGTTCCTTAAAAAAAATAGGACTTTAAATAAGTCTTTACTGATTGATAATTAACTTGTTTTACCTCTGTTCCTTAAAAAAAATGACTTTAAATAAGTCTTTACTGATTGCGCACTAAGTTGCTTTACCTCTGTTCCTTAAAAAAAAAAAAAAGAAGCCTTACTGATTGCGAATTAAGTTGCTTTATGTCTGTTCCTTAAAAAAAATAAGTCTTTAAATAAGTCTTTACTGCTTGCGTACTAAGTTGCTTTACCTCTGCTCCTTAAAAGAAATGTCTTTAAATAAGTCTTTACTGATTGCGTATTAAGTTGCTTTATTTCTATTCCTTGAAAAAAATGTCTTTAAATAAGTCTTTACTGATTGCGCATTACGTTGCTGTACCTCTGTTTCTTAAAAAAAATAAGTCTTTAAATAAGTCTTTACTAATTGCGTATTAAGTTGCTCTTTACCTCTGTTCCTTAAAAAAAAAAATAGGTCTTTAAGTAAGTCTTTATTGATTGCGTATTAAGTTCAATGCCCAGCATTTTTTTTTTTTTTTTTATCTATTATTTTCTTTTAAACCCCGTGTTCTCTCTCTCTCTCTCTCTCCCTCTTTGTGCTGTGGCCATCGGCGTTGTACCTTTTTCCCTTTTTTTTTTTTTTTTTTTTTTTTTTTTTTTTGTTCGGCCGATAATCTCCGCCCTCCCTATTCCCATATATCATTTCTGAAGACAACCTCCGATTAATATCATAAGCTACAGCATTAGCCAGCGTCGACTCCCTTCTCTGATCAAGCGCCTCGGCCCAGGTGCTCATCGGAGAAGCAGTCGAGTGTGGTGAGGCCACAGCTAAATCTGGTCATGCCTGGGGTGGAAAAGGCGAAGAAGAAGAAAGGGGGGGAGGGAGAAACGGAGAGAAAGAGAGAAAGAGGCTGAGGGGTGGTGGAGGGGGTGGGGGGGGGTTTAGTTCCAGCGTTTGAGTCTTCTAGTTCAGGCAGCGGGAAGCAGACAGAAGATTCGTATCGATTTGTTTTTAACCGTTGTGAAAAGTAACATGAAAATGACTCAAAGTGCAGGACACGAAGAATCGATTGTTGGGAAAGAAACGATATAGAAAAATAAAATTGGAAGCCCTCAGCTCTTCAGGGTAGGGTAGGAACCATACTCCTCATCTAATTATATCAAGGCTTCATTACAAAGAAAGAATGTATTGTTGTCAAACAAGACCATGTTACATTCATAGAAAGGTAAGTAGTGAAAAATTAATTCAGAATCTCTCTCTCTCTCTCTCTCTCTCTCTCTCTCTCTCTCTCTCTCTCTCTCTCTCTCTCTCTCTCTCTCTCTCGGACACAGGCCAGCTTTGGGAAGTCACACACCAGCTGGCAGTTATGATAGGGTCAAATTCAATTTCCTGAAAGACACCAGTGCAGCCCCCTCTTTTTTTTTTTTTTTTTATAACGCACACAAACTCCCACAACAAACAAAGGTGGAGAAGTAAATGAGAAAGGTGATGAATAGGAGAAAAATTAATTCGTAGAATAGTGTCGATATAGTTTGCAAATTTTAATACGTGAAGTGGCCCGTAGGGGGTTAGTGCAGTCAGTGCACCTCATGAGTTGCACTGTAGGCATTACTTAAGGTTCTTTGCAGCGTGCCTTCGGCCTCAAGCTACAACCCCTTTCGTTCCTTTTACTGTAACTCATTTCATATTCTCTTTCTTCCATCTTACTTTTCACCCTCTCCTAACAGTGGATTCCTAGTGCAACTGCGAGGTTTTCCTCCTGTTACACCTTTCAAACCTTTTACTGTCAATTTCACTTTTCAGTGCTGAATGACATCATAGGTCCTAGTGCTTGGCCTTTAGGCCTAAATTCTATATTCCATTCAGTTCAATACTAGAACTGACGCCTTCATTAGTGCTTTATTGTCTGGGACGCACTTAAAATCGATATTTTATTCAGACGACCCAAAATTTCCAAGGTTAATAAAAAGGCCACAAATATGGATGCTATAAAGGCATTATGTCTATTGATATAGCAGTGAAGTTAACGGAAATGGACCATTAAAATACTATTATGTCCGTAAAGACTCAGGAGTCTTGAGCAATCGACAATTCGTTGCTTGTATTTGCATACGAGTGCCAGAACTGGGTCCATTCTTCAATTTTTATCTTTGTAAATACGTAAAACACTGTTTACTTAGACACACAATCTTGAGTGCATAGGGTTATAACTATTTTTTATAATATCAACACACAGAGAGACAGACATTTAAAGGAGGCGTTTACAATACGCGTCTCCTGATTCGTGGAAGGTCGTAAAAAAATACTTTCCATCCAAGGGTCATAAAACTCCTTTTTATGGATTTCTCTCGGGTGGAGGATTTTTCGTCCGATTGAAGTTTCACGAATAAAAAATTCATTTGTGTCAGGTTGCTGGAAATTAATTCAGGGTCAATTAACGGATTCTGATCAACAGCTTTTCCGTGCGAACTCAGTTCCGGATAAATATCGGGAATGGAAAGACGACTTGAAACAAAAAAAATACAGCATTTTTAGTATTAAAATTAATTACTTAGTTATAAAAGGAGTGTTGTTGTACAGGTCTTGAAAAGGGTTATGAGGAAATTTGAAAAATGATTAAACCATTGGCAAATGTTTGCTAAAATAATTTTGTGTGGATGATTACGGAACTTCCCTCGTCAATAGAAGTGCGTCTTCACTTTAAGGAAATGTAACTAACGAGTCCTCTCTAAGCTTATTTTCATACTCTGAGAGTAACTACGTCATACACTAAGTGACTTTAGTGAATGGCTGTTTTACTACACGAAATTCAAGAAGAAAAAATAGGAATTATATCTACTAGTGTTATTGAAACTTTCATGTTTGTATTAGTTTCATATAGTTTTCACTGGTTATATCCATTCTTGTAACATCATGTTTTAAGTTTTTTGGTATCGGAGTAAAGCTTTACCATATTTGGACATTTTTATTCTAAGGAAACAAAAAATCCTGTAACCCAAACTGCAAACATCAACAAGTCTCGCAGAATTTTTGAAGGCCCTAATAGCGGCAGTAGAAAAAATTGTAGACCGCTTACAGTGTCAACAACACTCAGCGAAAAAATACTTCGTGACTTAATAGAAGACCGCTGTTCCCATCGACGAAGGCATTTCCTTCAGTATATTTCCCTGTGAAATTTTCTTGAAGTTGCGTTTAAAGGCACTCGCCATACACAGACGAATTTTATTGCGAGCGCAGGAATTAATTCCTGATTAGGAACAACTTTCTGGATATTTATACAAAAAAAAAAAAAAGAGCTTTAAAGCAAGCATGAGAAACATCCAATGACAAACGCTGGATATCTGGAAGCCCATTTCTATTCCTATTTCTCTCTCTCTCTCTCTCTCTCTCCAGCTGGGATGGGGAGTAGGGAGAGTCGGCACGTTTGAGTCTTGTTTCCAATCGATCGCTTTTGAAGTTTTGCCTGTCCATGACGGCCGATTCATCCATTTAGATTTTTGCTCCTTGCAGTGGCTGTGGCCTATTTGTTCTGCAGAGTTGTTGCAACAGCACTGGAGCGGGAACTAAAGATGAGGTGGTGTGTATTGAAATGATGGCAGGTGTACTTCTTTATCTTTGCTATGCTTTGTAGGAAAAACGCATAGCTGATATGTGGGAAATGTGAAAAGCAAGAACAAAGTAAGTGTTTGAGAGTGATGTGGAGAGGAGTATAAAAGATGGATGGATTTCATAAATCCTGTCTCTCTCTCTCTCTCTCTCTCTCTCTCTCTCTCTCTCTCTCTCTCTCTCTCTCTCTCTCTCACAATAACGACCTTAAGGTAGGAGGGTCTGTTCCACTACTCTAATGCTCTGAGCTGTGTTCAGAAAGTTTATACACGTCTGTGGGTGAGAGGCGTAGGAAATGCATACCTGCGAAGTGTTATCAAGAAGAGAGATTATAGGCTACAAAATTTGCTGAGAGAATTACGCCTTGTAAACATCCATTTCGTTCCTGTCAGAAACTTGTGGAAGGAGAGAGAGAGAGAGAGAGAGAGAGAGAGAGAGAGAGAGAGAGAGAGAGAGAGAGAGAGAGAGAGAGAGAGAGGCGGAATTAGAAGGGAAGCGGGTGTATGTATGTGTTGTAGGTTGGAGAAAATCCCGTCTTATCAGATTAGAAGGGAGTCATTAAAGCTTATCTGCAGGTGTATCAACCGGAGGCCTATCCATTTTGGATAAGGGCGGAGAGCTTGAGAGAAATGGATTCGAAAGGACCCTCTGCATTAGAGCACAAAGGATAAGCCTCGAACAGGGGGGAGGGGGGGAGGGGGACAGCAACAGCAGCATCGGTGTTTAGACGACGGCCCAAAACACAAAAGGCGAACATAACGGAATGAATTTTTAATGGAAATCTGTTTGTTTTTGCTGGTTTTACAGCGCGTGTTGGGTTGGTTGGGAGGTTGATAAGAGGTTTTGTCGGGACGCCTTTAGGTTGGCTCTTTAATATGTATGGAAATAAGCTTTGTTCATATTTTATGCAATATTAGAAAAGTGGCCTAGGGGTTTCCACTCTCTCTCCCTCTCTCTCTCTCTCTCTCTCTCTGAGTATTTTACTTATGTAAAATTTACTCCACGCAGCCTATGAATATCTTACTAACCAGCTCAGGTCAGTGCCTTTGTACATTTTTCAATTTCTTTAAATTTACGTGTCTGTATGGTGTATCTGCAAAAGTTATCTATTAGGGCAAAGCAGTAAAGGAAATATACAGTTACATATGCAGATATCTATATCTATCTATCTGTCTATATATGTATATGTATACTGTGTATATATATGTGTGTATCTGTCTATATAATATATATATATATATATGTATGTATGTATATGTATGTATGTATGTATGTATGTATGCATGTATGTATGTATGTATGTATGTATGTATAAGGAGAGTGGTTTTTCACCGACTAGGTGCCATTTTTAAAACAGCTATAGAATACACACAAATTAATCCGCAAACTAGCATTTATTAATCCAGCCGATTTGTGACAACGTTACCGTTTAATGTTGTATGTTAGTTTTTTTAATTCTTTTTCATACGCTAGCGTGTGTATTAATATAAGCTTATGCAATGAACACTTTTCTCTCTCTCTCTCTCTCTCTCGTTAAAACGAATGGATATGTGATCGATCCGCGAGGTCCATCAGATGTTTTTCTTTTCTGCTATTTCTCGGGATATTGATAATTTCCCTGGTAACCATGTTCAGTATAGTGTTTCTTTACGATGCCGAGAAGCCTTTCAAATCTTGTATATATATAGGGACAGTAATCAGATCGCTATTCCCAAGAGCAAAGACTGGCAACCGGTCGAATATCCTGGAATTCGTGGTTCGATATGTTATGGCCACTCCACTTCGCACGTTCTTTGAATTTTTTTGGTTGGGGGTTTGTTACATTTTATTTCCGCTACCCCATTCTTTGAATACTTGGAATTAATTTTTTAACTACTTATTTTCCAGTGAAGAGTTTTTTTTCAGGTTATGTTGGGCAAATTTAACCTAGAATTATGGGGTTCATTAGTATTTATTGATGACTTTTTATTGCCATCACTCTTTCATTTAATGTATTTCCAAGTTTGTCCAGTAATATCTACTGTTTACTGTCATTTTCTGCTTTGTCACTTACAGTGCTTCCCCACCCCGCCTTTTTTTTTTTTTTTTTTTTGTACAGACCCTCTAACATTCTTGCTGGAACATCCACAAGTATTTAATTATGACTTTTTATTGCCCCAACATTTTAGTGTATTTGCCAGTTTTTCCAGTAATATCTTTGTTTATTGTCATTTTTTTCAGCTTTGTCTCTTACAGTGCTTTCTCACGTTTTTTTTCCTTTCTTTTTGCAGACTCTCCAACATTTTTCTTTTCTTTGTCACTTACAGTGCTCTCTTTTTTCCTTTCTTTTTGCAGACCCTCCAACATTCTTGTCGGACCTCCACTAGTATTTATTTATGAGTTTATATTGCCGTAACTTTTTAGTGTATTTACAAGTTTTTCCAGTAATATCTATTGTTTATTGTCAATTTTTTTTCTGCTTTGTCATTTACAGTGCTTTCTCATGTTTTTTTTTTTTTCCTTTCTTTTTGCAGACCCTCCAACATTCTTGTCGGAACCTCCACTGGTAGTTGACGTCGTCGAAGGTGAATCTCACGTCCTGAACCTGACCGCACGTGCCAATCCAGCTCACATCCAGTACACGTGGTCCAGACGCGGCGCCCCGCTCTCCAAACCCGTCATAAACGAGTCCTGGAGAGCGTACATGACTGACGCCGACAACGCCGTCGTGATGGGACCCATAGTGGAACCCGATGGCCCAGTCTTGTATATTCGGGACGTCAGCCTCGACCTCGCTGGAGACTACGAACTCGAGGCCACGAATGAAGAAGGCGTCACGACCGTCAAGATCAAACTCAACGTGCTGTGTAAGTCTCGCAGTTTGGAAGTTGTATAGTCTGTTTACTCAGTGAAATTTGACTTCAAGTCTTTGTGTGTACCAATTCTAATGGGGATTTTGTAACACCTTAGTTTTGTAAGGGTTTTGTTCACTGTAATGATTTGAGATTTTTAAAATGTAGGTGTTCAAAAATCCTTTAAATATAAAGGCTCAAATTTGGATGGCGTATTTGCGCTTGCAGATGAAAAAAAAATCCAGGGGATTTAAAACGTCATCTGTATGTGAATTTCACGTAACTATAAATTCTGGAGGATGTATAATTTCGTTTGCTGAAAACACACACCTTCCTTTAATTCGTCATTAAATACAAATAACTTTTCAAACAATGGTTTATCCTTTGTTTTATTACGAAAATATATTATGTTTTCAAGAAACTATTTATTCTGTTTAAGCACGAGGAGTCCTTTCCCTGTTACAAATAATTATGATTTTAATCTTCCTTTTTAATATAAATAACGATTATTTTCTCGGTATAAACGCAAAATACCATTTTGTTCTGTACGTAACCTATGGAAATAAATTTTTCAAGGAACTATGTACACTGTTTAAGCACAAAGAGGCACATCCTTTAAGATACAAAAATAATTATCATTTTACTCTTATCTTTTTAATACAAAGAATTATTTTTATTTTTTACTTTAAACACAAAAAACGATTCTCTCTGCACGTAATCCAGATCCCCCGAAGATAAAGTACACCTCTAAGATGGTGACAGTCTCCGAGGGGCAGGACGCCACTCTGGAATGCGCCGCCGACGGGAACCCCATGAGCCAGGAAACGATGCAGTGGACAAGGGAGGGATACCTCTTCTCCTCCAGGACTCAGCAGACCTACGGGTGAGTCAGTTCTTTTTGGGGGTCATCTCGCTTTTTCTTGTTTCTTCAAGGGGAATGGCAGTGGGCTGCAACGCATTCTGGCTTACTATCACTTTGGAATTTGTAGAGTCTAATTGTCACATTTCTCTTGCGGTGCACTGTAGGCATTGCTTAAGGTTACTTGCAGCGTCTCTTCGGCCCTTAGCTGCAACTCCTTTCATCCTTTTACTGTACCACCGTTCACATTCTCTTTCTTCCGTCTTACTTTCCACCCTTTCCCAACAGTTGATTCATAGAGCAATTGCGAGATTTTCCTCCTGTTACGCCTTTCAGTCCTTTTTACTGTCAGTTTCCCTTTCAGCGATGAATGACCTCATGGGTTCCAGCGCTTGGCCTTTGGCCAGAACTCTATTCTATTGTTTTCTGTAACTAAAGTGACTTCTGTACCTCTCGAGACGTTGAAAGGTTATTGTGGCTATTAGAAATCTTTCTGATGCACCCCTTTCTTATATAAAATGCCCCCAGACTGTCTCATGATTCTATACAGACTTTAAATTTGCTGCCCTCAGACTGTTTCATAATTCTATACAGACTTTAAATTTGCTGCCCTCAGACTGTTTCATAATTCTATACAAATTTAAATTTGCTGCCCTCAGACAAATTTAAATTTAAATTTGCTGCCCTCAGACTGTTTCATAATTCTATACAGAATTTAAATTTGCTGCCCTCAGACTGTTTCATAATTCTATAAAAATTTAAATTTGCTGCCCTCTGACTGTTTCATAATTCTATACAGAATTTAAATTTGCTGCCCTCAGACTGTTTCATAATTCTATAAAGAATTTAAATTTGCTGCCCTCAGACTGTTTCATAATTCTATACAGAATTTAAATTTGCTGCCCTAAGACTGTTTCATAATTCTATACAGAATTTTTTTCTCAGCATTTTTTACAAATTCTTAATGGTTCATTTCTCCTCAGTGGATCAAAAGCCGCATTTTTCTGGCGTTTTCTTAAATATTTATTTTCTTCTTCATTACTTTTTATTCGCTTTTTTCTCAGCATTTTTAAATTCTAAGCATTTTTTAAAATTCTAAATGGTTCATTTCTCCTTAGCGGTTCAAAAGCCGCATTCTTCTGGCCTTTTTTTATATCTTTATTTTCTTCTTCATTTTTTTTTTAACTTTTTTTCTCAGCATTTTTTTTTAAATTCTTAATGGTTCATTTCTCCTCAGTGGGTCAAAAGCCGCACTGACCGTCACGAGAGCAAATAAAAATGACACCGGAGTGTTTACCTGTCTGGTGGACAACGGCATAGGTGACACTGTCATGGAGAACGTCACTCTTATTGTCAAGACGAAGCCGGTGATTTATCAAACGCAGGTAAGTTAAACACAACCGTTACTGTTGATTTTAATTGAAATGTACACACAATCATAACGAAAACTACAAAAGACACTTTGTACAGCAATCTTCCGAAGGATGAAATGCTAACATGTAGAAAGAGAAAAGGGAGCGATGAGAGTAATAGTAAATCAATATGTAGGGAAATATATTAATATATATGAATCATTTCATTACACAAACATCAGTTGGTATGTACGAGGACGTCAGTCTTTAAAGAAACATTATACTTTGCAGTAGGGTTAAACAAATATTGACCCTGTAAATTGACTTCGTGTACTATACTCTTATACTCTTAGTTTGTTCATAGACTCCTCCAGACTAAGAATATTCTAAGTTCATAGCCATCTCCAGACTAAGAATATTCTAAGCTCATAGCCATCTCCAGACTAAGAATATTCTAAGTTCATAGCCATCTCCAGACTAAGAATATTCTAATTTCATAGCTATCTCCAGGCTAAGAATATTCTAATTTCATAGCCATCTCCAGACTAAGAATATTCCAATTTTATAGCATCTCCACACTAAGAATATTGTAATTTCATAGCCATCTCCAGACTAAGAATATTCTAATTTCATAGCATCTCCAGACTAAAGAATATTCCAATTTCATAACCATCTCCAGACTAAGAATATTCTAATTTCATAGCCGTCTCCAGACTATATTCTAACTTCATAGCCATCTCCAGACTAAGAATATTCCAATTTTATAGCATCTCCAGACTAAAGAATATTCTAATTTCATAGCCATCTCCAGACTAAGGATATTTTAGCTTCATAGCCATCTCCAGACTAAGAATATTCCAATTTCATAGCCATCCCAGACTAAGGATATTCCCGACGTCTCTTTCCTTCCAGATGAACAACCGAGCAGCCGCCGAAAGGGGAACAACAGGGCGAATGTACTGCGAAGCCGAAGGCGCCCCCGACGTTAGGTTCTCCTGGAAGAGGGCGGGCCATCTACTTTCCAACGGCTTCCGACCTGAAAAATACGACAATGAGACCGAAAAAGTGAGTTCATTCTGGGCGGTGAGGATTTAGCTATAAAAAAAAATAATTGAAAATATTTTTCCAGCAGATGAATGTCTCGATAGAGTTGGAAAAGTTGTACGTGACAAGGAATGGGAAACACTGACTGAGGCATGGGCAGGGCGCCTTTAATTGAAGCCCTGCCCGAAACCCTAGAATTAGAGGGTGAAATGGGAATATGTCGCAGTAGTTTTCTGCCATGCACGACGGATCCCATGAAGTAAGACCCTTGTAATTAAAGAAAAGAAATCACGATAGGCAACTTCCTCCTCCGCTCCGTAGGGGTTAGTGCCGTCGGTGCACCCTCATGCGGTTACTGTAGGCGTGCCAAGGTTCTTTGCAGCGTCCTTCGGCTCCTCTGCAGCCTTTTCGTTCCTTTTACCGTCCCTCCTTTCATATTCTCTTTCTTTCATCTTACTTTCCGTGATTCATAGTGCAACTGCGAGGTTGTCCTCCTGTTACACCTTTCAAACCTTTTACTGTCAATTTCCGTTTCAGCGCTGAATGACCTCATAGGTCCCAGTGCTTGGCCTTTGGCCTTAATGCTATATGCAGCTCGGTTTTAACTTCCTCCTCCGCCCCACCTTTTGCGGTCCTCGTGTTTTTTTAACTAATATAATTCTAAGTTGTCGTCAGAACTGGGCATTCCTCCCATGAAGTATTTTCATTGCACAAACTAATTTCCCATGGTCTCATTGTTCTTCACAATTGTTTAGTTTTCTCAAGACACTGAAGAAATTGAGCTTTTTAGAGTTTGAAATTTATAAATGTTTTTAATTTTCCAAAAGGCATTGTTAAAGCAGAAAGTAGGTTATCATTATCTCAGTGGGGCCCTCTATATTGACAATTATTTGGCACCTAAGTGGGCCCTTTATAATGTTTCATTTTTATATAATTGTTATACACAGCGAGGATAGTTTGCACGGTGGCTCTGTTTAAGACTTCATTTTGACTGACGGAAGAAGAGCAATTTTTTTTTTTATTCCACTCCCAAAATCAACTGTCCGATTTCATGTTTAAGACTTCATTTTGACTGACGGAAGTAATTTTTTTTTTTTTTTTTATTCCTCTCCCAAAACCAAGTGTCCGATTTCGTGTTTAAGATTACATTTTGACTGACGGAAGTAGAGCAACTTTTTTTTTTTTTTAATTCCACTCCTTCTATCGACATAATTAAACATCAAGATGTTTCAGGGAAGCTCTTCCTTCACCAGAGCGTCTCCTTCAGAAACTTTACTCTTTCTTTTTAGCTTCTGTCGTCATTTAGAGTTAGAGGCAGTACCGTTGAAGGCGGTAACCTTCAAATTTTATGTAACTTGGTCAGTCTGACGTGATTTGACAAAACGGACAAAACGGGATGACTCGATTCCAGAGATCAGAGGTGAAATTTGTTCCCAATTTGTGTTGCACATACGGCTGCACAAAATTTATTGCTAGTTATGTACCCGACATCATTGTCAATATCATCGACATTATTATTGACCTGGTTTCTGTAATGAAGAACCGACGATTGCCAGCAGCAATATTATTGCCAACACGGTGCTCTTGTGTAACACATTATTAAAAATGCACTGAACTTTTTCACATTACTTTAATCTCAACGAATTTGAAAATTTATGCACTGGGCATTTTCACATTACTTTTATTTTAGCGACCTTGAAAATTACTTTTATTTTAGCGACCTTGAAAATTATGCACAGGGAATTTTAGTATTACTTTTATTTTAGCGACCTTGAAAACTATGCACTGGGAATTTTCGTATTACTTTTATCTTAGCGACCTTGAAGATTATGAACTGGGCATTTTCACATTACTCTTATTTTAGCGACCTTAAAAATTATGCACTGGGAATTTTAGTATTACTTTTATCTTAGCGACCTTGAAAATTTATGCACTGAACATTTTCACATTACTTTTATTTTAGCGACCTGGGAATTTTAGTATTACTTTTATTTTAGCTGCCTTGAAAATTTATGCACTGAACATTTTTACAAAGCGACTTTATTGCCTGATACTGAGGTACAAGCTATACCTGACGATGATGATTTGACTGCGTAACTAGTAATTTTTTTTCCATAATTAACCTTCATTATATATCCTTTTTTTTTTTCCAGACTGGCTTGGTCTCCTGGAGATCAACGTTCTATATACATGACGTGAACGATTTGGATTACAGCAGTTACGAATGCGTCGCCGAGAATGACCTCGGAGCTTCTACTGCAATTGTGAAGTTTTCGAGGCCAACTCGTCCTGACCCACCCCTCTCACTCAAGGTAAAGGTTTTCTCAAGTATTGAGAGAGAGAGAGAGAGAGAGAGAGAGAGAGAGAGAGAGAGAGAGAGAGAGAGCGTGTAAGGTACAGTGTGGATTTGATACTGAGAGAGAGATAAAATGTGAATTTGGTTTTGAGAGAGAGAGAGAGAGAGCGAGAGAGAAAAAATGTGAATTTAGGCTGAGAGAGAGAGAGAGAGAGAGAGAGAGAGAGAGAGAGAGAGAGAGAGAGAGCGCGTCTAGGTACAACGTGGATTTGATATTAGGAAAGATAAAATGTGAATTTGGTTTTGAGAGAGAGAGAGAGTTTAGGGTAAAATGTGAATTTGGTTTTGAGAGAGAGAGAGAGAGAGAGCGAGAGAGAAAAAAAATTTAAAGAGAGAGAGAGAGAGAGAGAGAGAGAGAGAGAGAGAGAGAGAGAGAAGAGCGTCTAAGGTACAATGTGGATTTGATTTTGAGAAAGATAAAATGTGAATTTGGTTTTGAGAGAGAGAGAGAGAGAGTTTAGGGTAAAATGTGAATTTGGTTTTGAGAGAGAGAGAGAGAGAGAGAGAGTTTAGGGTAAAATGTGAATTAGGTTTAGAGAGAGAGAGAGAGAGAGAGTTTAGGGTAAATGTGAATTAGGGTTTTAGAGAGAGAGAGAGAGAGAGAGAGAGAGAGAGAGAGAGTCTAAGGTAAATGTGAATTTGGTTTAGAGAGACAGAGAGAGAGAGACTAAGGTAAAATGGGAATATTTTTGTGTTGTAGAAATTAGAATAAATGCATAATTTTTTCCAGTGGCTGAAATGAAATCGACTGCCTCTGCTGTTGACTGCTTTTGTTATGTTCTGTAGATTCTGTAGTTAGTTAATGAATTGCCCAGACTTGAACTAGATTTTAGCGTGGGATGGTTTTTTGTTATTTTTACTTTTTTTTGGTGATTTACTTATTGATTAATTAAGAACGATAAAAACAATAGCTATGGTGTCCTCAGGCTCTTATTACAGTGCTTTTTGTTATGCATCAAAATTGATAACTTTTTTTTTCAGGTAGCATCATCTTGAGAATAAACGAATGAATATCGCACTCTTCTTGAACATCTTCTCTTTCAATATTATTACTTTTTACTCCCCTTCCCTCTTTATATAGTTTCATGATAAATGGAGGCATAATTCCCTTGCACCGATTTCGTTATCGAACTTGACGTAGAACCTCGAGTTGGGATTCTCATCTCATCTGCAGTTCTCCCATTTCTCTGGACAAATCTATCCATCGTCTCTCTATTTGCATTGACCTCCTTTACAAGACTCTTCCTATTTTTACTTCGTCCTTCCCTCTGCGTTCCTTTCACGGCATTTTCTATTGCTTGCAATTTACGGTGTCATCCTTGCTTTCGTCCTGCTTGTGTGTCTCAGCAGAATCTCTGGAGTGGCCTTCGGAATGCATCTCCCTGTCTTTGTTATTCAGATTTCTTGGTTCCTCTTCAGTCTCTCGCTCCTTCTTACCCCCTCTGTCTTCGTACCTTTGTTTACCCCGCTTCTGGGTCTCTAGATTTCTGTGGTTAGCTTATAGTTTCCCCTTTCTCTTCAGTTCCATATTGATTCATTTTGATGTATTCGGAATTTAATTTTTTCTTATCGGCTGTAAGGATTGAAAACGTGAACATCAACTTGATCGGTTGATGTCATGTTAATGCTTGCTTATTGTATAATTATAATAATTTACTTGCGTAACAATATTCTTTTTATAATCTTGTTGGGACAACAGATCGTCAACTCCACCCACGACACAATAATGCTCACCTGGACGCCAGGCTTCGACGGGGGCAAGCAGCAGTACTTCCGCCTGCGGTATCTCAGCAAGGGCTCCTCTACCTACCAGTTCGCGGACGTGTACGAGCCGGGAGTCTATACGTACCCTGTCAGCGGGCTTAGCCTGGGCACGGAGTATTCCTTCTCTATAATGAGTTACAATGACTTCGGGGACAGCGAGTACCGCGGCGAGTTCGTGAAGGCTTTCACTAGGAGTAAGTACAGACTGAAGACCTTTTCGTTGTTATTGTTATTCAGAAGATGAAACCTATTCATGTGGAAGGAGCCCACCAAAGGGGCCACAAAGACTTGAGATTCAAGCTTCCAAAGAATATGGTGTTCATTAGGAAGAAGTCAGAGAGGTTTTTGTTTCATTTTTGAAAGCATTCCCGTCCAGTTAATTGTCCTTGGAATTGGAATCATTTTCGGCTTTCAGATATCACTAATTATTATTATTATTATTATTATTATTATTATTATTATTATTATTATTATTATTATTATTATTATTATTATTATTATTGTGTAAGCAGCGGCGGAGTTGTGGTTAGCTTTGAATCAGAAAGCTCCCTTGTACAGTGTAATTTGGATAATTAGTCTTTCCATTATGGAGAGAAGAGGGACCAACGCATCTAAAATTGAATTAATAAAGTGATATTGTAGGGATGTAGTATCCGCGTAATGGTTCTTTAACGACTGATTCCATGGTTAATTATATTAATTAGGGTATAAACCAGCGTTTGAATAGACGGATTAATGCCGGCTTCTCGTCACTGAACCCCTCTTATTTGCCGTTATAAATCTCCCTTTTTTTCGACCTGATTTTGTTAATTTACTCTTAAATTAAAGGGAACGTACTGTATAAGTCCGGTGCAAATTGAAAAACCCTATCCGAAATTATATAGATAATATCTCCTCTAAGCTCTTTAGACGCAGTGAAAAGCATTAGTTTAATGGAAAAATTATTTTTTTTAATAGATGACGTAACCTTCATGAAAGTCGTTATATAATTCTCGGAGACACTCCGGGTTCTATATCATGAAAATTCATCTTAATATAGAATTAGTGGGAAAGCGTGAAAATGAATTCCATTTCCAGTTTCAACCACCTTGCTTTTTTTCAAATTTTAGGTTTTTTTTTTTGCAACATTAAATTCATAAAAGTGTGATGTTTATTTATCTGTAAACAGGGTTTTAAAAGGTAAGTGGTTGTTATAGGTATCACTTTCGGAAAACTTAATGAAGCGCTGTATTTATATCCAGATGATTGATATATAATCTCTTTCGCATTCTCATTTCAAACCAACAATGTTTTTAAAAGTAAGTACGCACGTAATTCATTTCCACAGCCCCATTTCAAGCCTGTTCATGGTTCATTTGCACAAATAGCTTTAAGCCAGCAAACTGCCGTTGGTGGGTTGCAGTCATGGAAAGGATCTGTTTACAGCCGTTGTGAAATCTGCCCTTATTTACATGTTTTATTTGGTGGAATGCTTTACATCCGTCGGAATATTCCTGTTTTAGATAACGTAAAGTAAACTGTCGGATTCACTCTGAAATTCAAAAGCTAATAAAGCAAGCTAATTTTGAAAAGTTATGGTTTTGAATAAATAGTAATTGCAACTATTGATAATTATGTTATGTGCCGTATTGTTAAGTTTTTATATAAAACACACAGCGTAACAGATCCCTTTTAATGAATAATATCATGAATAAAAGTGAATGTGTAGGAATCATATTGATAGCTGAAAAAAAAAATGTCTGCTGCAATTTACTTATATGACTTACCGTACTCGTCAAACCTTTCTCTGGCACTGATTTTGCATGGCATTTTTGACAATGTCATGTGATGTCCATGTGCCTTTTCGTGATACCAGAAGAACTGATAAGTTTTCCTTTTTTCTAATTTTTAAATGGCGTAGGTTGCAGCTGACATTCAAGGTTCTTTATCATAATAGGGAAAGAACTTGTTATATTCATTGCAATTAACAGCACATCAACTGATACCCTGGCGTCCACTTCACAGTCATTTCAACGGAGTTAAACAGTGTAGATTTGTTGAGAAGACCATATATTATATCAGTCGAAGTCTGTGTAGTCATTAACTACCAAATTTTGTGACCAAGTTTAGTTGAAGACTCCAAACAGTAGATGTTTAAAACATTTAGCTTTGTTCATTAATGCCTGAGAAATGGACGTCCATACTTTGCAGAAAAGGGTTGTATTCAGCTCTGACATGGGTAGCTTTTAGCACTAAGCTTGTAATTAAGGCTACAGGTACACTTTATTGAACTTGTCTTTCTCTAATCCGGTAGCCTCATTTGTAAGTAAAGGAAAATAATACGCTTGCATTATCTTGCCTGCAAACTGATACACACTTCAGTAATAAGGAAAGGGTTAATTTGAATGTGCACAGAGCATGGGTGAAGGTTCCACGTAGGATTGTGTAATTTGGTATGTATCTTAAAATACTAACGACTGGTGGAGTCACCTGTATGGATTAACTAACAAGAATCTCACGACTGTTTGGTTGTTGTATACTGACGCTATGTGCTGTCGACTAATAGTACTAACAACAACAACGGGATTGGAGACCTTGCACGAAAAAGCAAACTTCGCAAGAATTGAGAGGAAAAAAGTATCACCCACTTTAATAATGCTGAGGGGTTTTATTTTTGGTTACATGGGTTTTTAGCCAACTAAAATAATAATGTTTAGAGTCAGCCAAGGATCACAGCTTTTTTAACTTAATGTAAATAGGTTGAGGTGGCTAATAGTAGTTACAGTCCATTTAGATTAGTCCCATTTAATATATAAGGAGGAGGGTTGCTAAGCTAAGAATTAATCAATAGTAATAAGATGAATTTTTTTTTCTATTACAACATTCCTAAGATAAAATTTTTCGAGAAGGCTTATAAGCTAAGAATTAACTATTAGTGATAACATGGATTTTTTTTCTAAAACAACATTCACAAGATAAAATTTTACTTTAATACTTGGGACGTGATCAAATTCACAAACAAAAGCGATTAACAAAGATATACTCGTATTTGGGATTCATTGGAATTTATTTGTATCCCATAAGGATATACAAATACTCATCTTTTTGTAATGGATATCCTTCGTTGGACAGGTCGTCGAAGTTTGGAATTACATGTTTTCAAATTTTGTGTATCTTGTGTAGGATTGTGGGTTACTGCCCATGCACGCTGCTTTGCAGCTCAGCTTTTCTTCTACTGGATTAATGTACAGTGTGGACATATGTCAAGTGTTCTCCACCATGTGGCTGTTGTTGAATAGTGACTATGCCCATCCTGTGGATCCTTGCACACCTCGAGATGAGAGACAAACAGCTGTGGGATCTCTCTGAAGGCTGGCCTGGCATTACATATGTAGCCTTTGAAAACTCATAATCATGTCACTTGTCGATGCCTACCATTTTGCAATCATATTGCTCGATGATATATGGACATGGCACTTCAACTTCTCCTTTACCTCCTTGTCATATATAAAATCACAGAAGGATTCAGTTCAATTCCAGTCACCACTGACAACTGACACTAAATCAGGACCCTCCATCCTCGTTTCCTCTGCAGGGCCAACATACCGACAGTTGTACTCATCACTTACATGCTCCACAAGGCCAGTGCTGGAGAAGAAGTTTCTACATATAGTGCAGTCTCCTGGGTTTTTCACTGCCTTCACTAGTTTAAAGATGACTAAGGAGCTCCTATTCTTTTCAGATTCTTTGGGAGGGAGTTCTGATGGATGGGCAATAAAGGGCCTCCTCTCCTGATGTGTGATGACATCATGGATGATGCCACTGACCACACAAAATCTTGGCCTTCCAATAGCTGCTGCAAGGACCCTCAGTAGTTCTGATGAGCAACAACACATCCTTAATGTCCAATGTCATCAAACAGGGAGGCACGATCTCCTAACCCCTTTGTGTGTATTGGTGCACAAGTGGAGTGTTTTACCATGCCTTTAAACTGTGTTAACCAAGTACATTATGGGCCATCAGAATGTTCTTACTGATCAGTTCAGTTGCCAGGGGAAGAGGCAGTAATGAGGTTGTTTAAGGTTGGAGGAAGTCCAGTGATCGACCTGTTCACCAAGTCTAAACAGGAAGCTCACAATGCTCTGCTCACCAATACTGGAACCTTGGGCTTTGATGTTGGACACTTCCCAACAATGTTATGCCAGCTTTTATAACTTCCCACTGTCTCATTCGATCTGCTGGGTAATTGACCTAGGTCTGGTCACTTACCAGTCTTGTGACAATTGTGGTTACTTTCCCATTGGTTGCAAGTCGAGTGGTTTCTTGAATCTGCTGTCCCTGCTTGTATCTGAAGAGATCTATTCCTAAGCCTGATTTTGCTTTATCATCCACACATACTCTTGCCACCAGTCCATTCAGGAGCCTGTCCAGGATCTGTGAAAGAAAGACTTTTCTCCTATGACTGCAAAAGAAACTTGGGGTTTTGTCAGAAAATGTATGGTAGTTGTTTACCAGGCAAATTTGGCCATCTTTAGCAATTAATGTCATTCAAATTGTATCTCTCTGGTAGAAGTCACTGTTCAGCAGATCACAGAGCATCTAGTTTCTGTCTGTTTTGAAGTAATAAGCTCCTCTCAAAGTGTCTGCAATTAAGGGTTACCACTCTACCCATTCCCAAGGGGCCATCAGAGCTTCAGCCTATATGTTGATTTCCATGATTCTGAGGAGCTTTGAATGGTCTTGCCCCAGCCCTGTGAACTTTGATCTCTGGAGTGGGATGTAACTCGACAAGAGTTGTCACCTTATGTATCACCTTATGAGTCTATAAGGAAGGCTTTGGACAGAGATGATACATTCAAGAACATCTTACTAATATTGGTATTATGGAAGTAGGCAAATTGCAGTCTCTCTTACTTAGTGCAACATTGTAAGGGATGGGATGGTTCTCATTTTCCTTTGTTCCAGAGTTCATTGTCACATTTGCAGCACCCATTAGTCCATGATGAAAGATACAGGACTTTCCCTATTCCCTCCTTCCATGACTAACTAGATGATGATCGAGGCAATGTTGTGTTTGGTTCCAGGACCCCAAGACCTGAGTGCCAGCAAACTATTCATTAATACTGGCAGGTACAAGAAAGAAGTATCCAAGAGCAAATCACATTCTGGCTTAGGGAAGTCATCAAACAGTCATCAAAGTCACCAGACATGCATACTGACGGAATGCTCCAAGCAGGGGGCTCGTGAAACTAGTGGGTGTTGCCTCATCCCTAGCTTTAAGAAATTAACTGGTACTGAGGGTACGTGTTTGGTTGCATCAGATAACCTTCGCCTCTTTCTGCTTAATGGGTGTCACCCACAAGTATTTATATATTCTTAGGACCTGCAGTTTCCTAATGGTGTGTAGCTACTTTGTTCAATTTGTACATAATACCATCTTTCTTGAGGTTTATAGTGGTGATTAACTGGATGAATGAAGGGTGACTAGTACTCCTTCTTTATATGATCTCCCTCCCAGTGGCCACATGCTGTATTCTTAGTGGTCAGGCCAGATGCAAGGCAGTTTACTTAATAGGACTTCTTGTCTGTGAAATGTATTTGCATTAGATGCGATGCCCTTCAACCCCGTTCTAACAAAGAGGGAAGAGTATGGTAGAGCATAATGTCTGGGTTCCTTTTGCAAAATTATGATACCTTTCAAACTGCCTGCTCTCTTGATTGAAATCTGGTCCTCTTCTTTCTTTGCCTAGAAAGAGGTAAGAGCAATCCACACTCTGGAACACGGCCTCATCTTCTAGGGCATCAGACATTCCATGATACACACCCTGGCACAAGGCCTCATCTTCTAGGGCACCAGCCACAGAAATCACTCGTTCCTTGCTCACTTACGTGACCAGAAAGATGACGTTTCCAGGTAGGAGATCAAACATCAGTACCATGATCATCTTGAGACATTCCCTCCTGCCATAAGTCACCAGTAAATAAGAGACGAGGGTCTGTAACCTCATGACAAATTTTTAAAAATGCAAAACCTAAGTTTTTCATTATAATCCCACTGGTAACTACCCTGTGATTATTGCACTACTGCTGAAGACATACTGAATCTGTGGAGAAGCTTGTATGGGTAGAAATCCACAACCCTGCACGAGATAATGCACCAGAGGTTTGAAAACCTTGCATGGCTGCTGACATTTGGTCCACCTTTCACGAAGCATATATCAATGAATAAGGCAGATCTTGAAAATTTGTCATATTTATTTCTCAGTTAATGTAAAAGGACAGAAAATTTGCCATTTTATCATCACTGAATCTGTAAAGACCAACATTTTGCAGTTATTCACACAGTATCATATTTTATTTATAATATATCATACTGTGTGCCGTTGTTTTCCATGTTACACGAGCTAATTGTTGTGGTATCTGACAAAATCAGATAAGGTAATTTTTGCAGAACCGACATGTCTCGACTTAGAGGTAATGAGCTGTCAGTACGATGACTTTCGGTGGTAATATAGCTTGCAACGGAGCTCAACAGAGTTGTCTTTAGTTAAACCATACATTAATCCAATACTTAGATAATATCTTTCATAACAAAAGCTGTCTTTTCGTAAACGTTGAAAAATTTTTTCTGCCGAAATTTTAGCGAGAAAATATGGCTCTGTAGAAAGTTCCTCATTTTGGAGAGGGGAAAAAAGGATTCAGGTCGCAAATTACATAAAACGAACTAAATGAGATTTGAGTGCGATGTGAGCGCAAAGAAACCATATTCGGGTCCGTAATCATGTATTTTGATGATAGTTAATTTTAGCTATTGCTGTTTCATGCTTTTGTGTGATAAAAGAGACATGTAATTCTAATTACATAACTAAATTCGGTAGAGAATCTACATTTGTGCAGATAACCACCACCAAAGCTTGGTAAAAGTATTCCTCGTTTTCGGTGCCCTTTGGATTTTATAGAGTGCACCGAAATGAAATCAATTTCCAGCCATATCCCGAACTTGATGATGAAAGTTACGTTTAATCAAGAAGAGAGAATTAATAGTCCGCTGATACGTCCATCCCTCCTTTTAACGATCCGTGACAAAAGCAACTGGGAAAGAATAAGAGAAAATCTGAAGTCAAGAACATCGTCACAAGCATGATCTGTGTTTTTTGAAGGAAGATTGTCATAAATAAGTAGATATTTTTTGTATTTCCATTTCAAGACCTCGTTCACATTCGTCGTCAGAGAGCAAAATGTGAAAGAAATTCCAAACAAATGTTGAACAACCAAGCGGTCTTAGGAGTTTATAACACAGAAAATGAGATGGAAACAAACGTGGGGGGAAAAAAAAACCTGTTGCTAAATGTCAGCTCACTCCAAGGTATAAACCCAATGGAATGATTGATTGATTATCTGCTCTTCCAGGAACTCCTGTGCCCCTTTTGATATAAAATCCGCCATCTGCCACAAGTCCCATTAATCGCGTTCGTCTGATTCCAGAACCACTGTCTCTCCAATCCTCAACTAACCCCCCCTTCCCTCCCTCCTCCCTAACTCGACGAGAGATACGTCCGTTTGATTACGGCTTACGCCCCTTTCTTCCTTTTCTTGCTTTATACTCCAGCTTTCTCGAAACCGCTCTCCTCCAACATACGTCTTCCTCCCGTCTCCTACTGAGAAATTATTGACGATGCCCCGGAAAGCCTCTTATGATACGCGAGATATTTCCCCGTAAAGCAATGGATCCTCCCTTGAATGTTCTGGAAAGCTCCCGACAAATCCCTTTGGATCTTGCCATGGGATCTGGAATTAAGTCTCATGGACTAGCTAGATACACTCGAACCTCCCCCCCTCCCCCACCCACCCAAGCTCTTCCGGCTTGGCGTGGAGGGGGTTATCTTTCCCTGGTTTCTCCCACCCCCCACCACCTTCCTTTTCTCAGTGTATGAGCCACAAGAAAATCACCCCCCGTGAAAAACTCCAGGAACGGTTGAAAGGATGCAGAGTTACAGAGAGGAGGAGGAGGAGGAGGAGGAGGAGGAGGAGAGATTGCATTATCAAGTAAATCAAAGCAGATTAACTTATCATGCACAACAGAGATGTGGTAAAGGGGAAACTAGTTTGGAATTAGTTTTGCATTAATCAAAAAGAGAAATATGCCATCTATAGTTCTGCAGTTATCTTTATGTAAATAAAGTTTGATGTAGTGTAATTCAAGTTCAATAACGCTTTAATTACGCTACATAAAATGTATCGTTATAAAAATATTCAAAGGACGAGATGCATTGCCCAGTTTTCTGTCGATTACAAGCTTTTTCAAATACTTTCTACTTTCATGATTTAGAAGCTGTCTGGGAGCTGATACGTGATTTTCAGTCATCTATATTTGCCCTATAATGGAAAACTGCAGTGTGAGACATGCCACCTATTGGGCTCGTGAAACACTAATGCACAGGTTACTGCAGTGTCTGAATGTTTCTTCAATGCTTTATTTAGGCGGTCCCATTTGCAGTATCTGCAAAATCAGTAGTAAGGCAAGGGAAAACAGCAGTATCTACCATTTTTCTAAGTGCTGTATTTTTGCAGATACTGCAGTCTTTCATTTTTAGGAGTATACTCATAGGGTCGCTTCTACATGTAACGAGGTAAATTACCCAATTGCACCCTTGTAAACTGTTGTCTGGGTCGTGATATATTCTTCAGCTTATCGTGCGAATAAATGAGGTATTTTAATATTATCAGATTGGAGTTATAGCATATTTTAAAAAATTAATTCTCATTTTTTTTCAATCTAGAAACCATTTTATTGTACGTTGCTGTTAAATAAAATTCTCATTCCTTTTTCAATCTAGAAACCATTTTATGGTACCTTAAAATAAAATTCTCATTTCTTTTTCAATCTAGAAACCATTTTATGGTACGTTGCTTAAAAAAAGATTCTCATTCCTTTTTCAATCTAGAAACCATTTTATGGTACGTTGCTTAAAATAAAATACTCTTTTACTTTTCAATCTAGAAACCATTTTATGGTACGTCGCTTAAAGTAAAATTCTCATTCCTTTCTCAATCTAGAAACTATTATATGGTACGTTGCTTAGCACAAGGCTTAATTCAATAGAAGACAAGATATTTGCAGATTTTTCATGATTATCCTAAATTAAATTCATTAAGATCGGCATGTTCCGTTCATATGACACTTAAGCAGTGACCTACACCGAACTAATACAGAATAACATACTACGGTCTCACATATACAAGATGTTCTTGCCATTAGACATTTTCTTTTAGAAAACAATTTTATGAGCAAATGTTGGCAAGCTCATAATGAATTCTGACCGAGATGTATTCCGTGGTTTAATGGCTGAATTCATTAAGAGAGGAGTAAACCAACAGCGAGTGAATGAAATTTAAATTAATATGTTAAATCTCTCTCTCTCTCTCTCTCTCTCTCTGTGAAGTCTTACCAAAAAGTTAGATCGTAGCCGAATACGGTGGTGCAATGCAACTTAGTGAAATATCAGTTGCTCTACTTTAAAACCATAATGCTGGAGCTGTTTCCGTGGGCTCCCCTTCCCTTCCTTCCTTCCTTCCCTTTTACTTTCCTTCCTTTCCTTCCTTCCCTTCCCTATCCCTTCCTTCCTTCCCCTTTCCTTTCTTTCCCTTCCTTCCCTTTCCTTTCCTTTCCTTCCTTCCCTTCCCTTCCCTTCCTTCCTTCCTTTCTATTTCCTTCCCTTCCCCTTCCCTTCCCCCCCTCCCCTCCCCTCATGCATATAAAAAGGAATAAAATTACCTTTAATTCAAAGCAATATTCATTAGATCCAAAGGACTACTACACTCGAACCGTAACGGCCCTTCTTAAAATGGAAAATACAATGACTTCTTGGGGCCATTCCGAATTTGAATTCATTGAATGGAAATGAGGTCTGCCAGAGTTGACATTCATTTAAGCCTCGTTTCAGCGACCTCCTGGAACGGTTCCTGCCCCCTATCGAGGTCTGTAGGCGCTGCGTCCCCCCTCCCCCCCATCCCCCTCTGCCTATATAACCTTCCTCGTCACTCCCTAGTTGTGTTTTTTAGCATCCATACTTGAAGTTCATCTCGCGCTGCGACAGATTGGAAAGTGTTCCTCTAAACTGAAGAACGGAAGATCAAACGAAGAAAACAAGTAAACAATGCGCCGAAGTTTCTTCAGCGCAATTGAGTTTTCTGTACAGCGTATAATCAAGGCCGCCAAAAATGGATCTATCTTTCGGTGGTCTCGGTAAAGTGCTGTATGTGCTGCGACCCGTGAATCTTTAACCACGGCCCGCTGGTGGCATGTCCTACTGTACATCGTTGCCAGATGCACGATTATGGCCAACTTTAACCTTAAGTAAAATAAAAACTACTGAGGCTAGAGGACTGTAATTTAGTATATTTGATGATTGGGGGGTGGATGATCAACATAGCAATTTGCAGCCCTCTAGCCTCAGTAGTTTTTAAGATCTGAGGGCCGACAGAATAAAGTGCGGACGGACAGACAAAGACCGGCACACTAGTTTTCGTGTACAGAAAACTAAAATTATATTCTAATACTGAGACACCGCCACATTCAAAGAAGTGAGAATCTAGAAGAAAGTGTGATGAGCAACTGACATAAATATTATAGAATCCGGAACGAAATTATGGATTAAACGACAATTCCTAAGGAACCATTGATATCAGTGAAACGTCTGGTCCTTAGGTTTGTCCATACGCCAATACTTACACTATTGTTCTGCCTTGTGTGACGCTGTATCGATTGCCAAGCTTAGTTTTTTTTTTTTTTCCTCGTATGTTTAGTATTCGATTATTTTTTTTTTTATTTGTCGGGTTCTATACTGATGCTTTAGTTCTTTATTTTGGGTTTATTGTATTCACTGGGTTACCGGGGATTCAGTGTAGGTGCTGAATGAAGAATGCTGAGGGACAGTTAAAAAAACAGGAGTGATTTGTTCTCGTATAACTGAGAGGTCTGCTATAATGTCACTTTTTGCTTTTTAGTTTTCTGTAAAAGAAAACTATTGTGCCGTCTTTGTCTATCCGTCCGCTCTTTATTCTGTTCGCACTTTTTCTGTCCGCCCGCAGATCTTGAAAACTAGTGAGGCTAGAGGGCTGCAAATTGGTATGTTGATCATCCACCCTCCAATCATCAAACTTACCATAGCCCTCTAGCCTCAGTAGTTTTTATTTTATTTAAGGTTAAAGTTAGCCATAATCGTGCTTTTGGCAACGATATAGGATAGGCCACCACCAAGCCGTGGTTAAAGTTTCATGGGTCGTGGTTCACAAGGCATTATACCAAGACCACAGAAAGATAGATCTGTTTCCGATGGCCTTGCTTGTATGCTGTAGTGGCTGTACAGAAAACTCGATTGCGCCGAAGAAGCTTGGACCAAGATAGCCTTTATTCTGCTGCAAACTTAAATAATAAAAGTCAGCGTTGAAGTAAGCAGGCCTGGAGTGGACGACGGCAAATCCAAACGTGAATAATAAAAGGTCAGCATTGAAAAAAGCAGACCCCAGAATGGACGACGGCAAGTCCAAACGTAAATAATAAAAGGTCAACGTTGAAAAAAGCAGGCTCAGAATGGACGACGGCAAGTCCCAACGTGAATAATAAAAGGTCAGCGTTGAAAAAAGCAGACCCCGGAATGGACGACGGCAAGTCTAACCGTGGATTGTATTTCCCGCAGACTGTCGTCGTAACCCAAAACCACAGAAGAATACACAACATGTTTTATTATAATTTACTGTTCAGTAGTGGCGATGCAACGTGCCGTTTTAATTGGGTCCTTCATTTTGCGTGAAAGATGAAAAGAATGTGACGGAAGTCAGTGTATTAATTTGATAACGCTGATTACCTTTCGGGGAGTTTTTCAGTCATCTCCAAATTATGCAGGATTTTAGAGCAACATAATTCTATTGTGATTATTGGCGAATACAATTCTTCTTGTATTTGCCTTAATTAATGCCCGCGGCTATTGTTTTCGGTCTAAAATGGCCCTGGTTACAAAATTCTTTTTATTCGTAATGTGATTCTGTGCATACTCTTCTCTTAATCGGTAGTTAATTAATGTTTTTAATTAAAGGCTGAGAGTATTCATTATAGTTTTACGGATAAGCAGACATAAGCAGGCATACACACGCACACACATAGACGCGACTGCATGGTGTTCGACAGCAAGCAGTTATCAAGCCTAAAATTTCTTTCATAATTTATATAAATGCTTTTGAATACATCAAGCATAAAATACGCGTTTGCATTAAATCATCCATTACATGTTATAAATTTTTTCTTCCTACTTATCATGAACTTGGAAATATTAATGGGGGTTAACTCATTTTTTTGAAAATAATAATAATAATAATAATTGCTAATCAGAGGAGTAATTGCTTCATGCCAAGTGGAGAGAGAGAAAATATAAAATGATTTTCAGAAGAGTTTCGGTGGCCCATGTTGTCATAGTGCAAGAGGAAAGAGTGACTTCTTGACATTGCCAACAGCTAAAACAAAACAAAAACAAGGGAAAGTAAAACAAAAAAATAAAAACAAGGAAAAAAAAAAAACCTCGGATATTTTGAAGTAATCTCTCTTTCAAGCTACCCTTACTTTCCCTACCCCGCATTATAATTTCACTTAAGTGACATTAAGCGGCGGAGTGACAGTTGCCAGAAAGACATACGAATGACCCGGAGTGCCACAGTGCCACTGGTACTACTTCTTCCTCTGGTGGTGGCACTAAGTAAGAAGAATGGCCCTCGGAAAATTCTGAAAACCTAATTTGGTTGCGGTCCCTGGGCGAGTTTCCCTTTACCCTCCATTCCTTCCCTCCACGGTCCATCTTCGACAGAATTTTACCCTAACCCCCTCCTCGCCCCACTAAAGTCGGTGTTTTCCCCGAGTCGGCGTGTTGTTTTGTCCCTATTTCCGGAGGGCGGGCTTCCTCCTCTATTTTTTTTTTTTTTTTTTTTTGGGGAGGACGGGTCGATTTATTAGTGTATCTTTGTATTAGTTAGAATACTAAGAGGAATATCGATAATTATATTAATAACGAATTAATTAGCTTCAGTCTCTTGCATATGTTTTTTTGCAAAGTATGGCAGTAGAAAGTTTGTCAGAGAAAATCTTGAGTCGAGTCAAAAATACACGCTTGGCATTATTTAAATGAGCTGGGTTCGATCAGATTTACAAACATCTACTCAAGATGGCCCTATTCATATGGAACAAAGCCCACCAAAAACTTGAAATTCAAGCTTCCGTATTATTATTCAGTGAATGAGCCCTATTCATTGAACAAGCCCACCAAAGGGCCATGACTTGAAATTCAAGCTTCAAAGAATATTATTATTAGTATTCAGTAGATAAAACCTATTCATATGAACAAGCCCACCAAAACATGACTTGAAATTCAACTCCAAGAAATTATTAGTATTCAGTAGATAAAACCTATTCATATGGAACAAGCACAAAAGGGCCACTGACTTGAAATTCAAGCTTCCAAAGAATATTATTATAGTATTTAGATAAAACCTATTCATATGGAACAAGCCCACCAAAGACACTGACTTGAAATTCAAGCTTCATTATTATTAGTATTCAGTAGATAAAACCTATTCATATGGAACAAGCCCACCAAAGGGGCCACTGACTTGAAATTCAAGCTTCCAAAGAATATTATTATTAGTATTCAGTAGATAAAACCTATTCATATGGAACAAGCCCACCAAAGGGGCCACGGACTTGAAATTCAAGCTTCCAAAGAATATTATTATTAATTATTCAGTAGATGAACCCTATTCATATTAGGGCCATTGGAAATTCAAGCTTCAAAGAATATTATGGTGTTCATTAGGAAGAATACAAGAGGAATGAGGAGGAACACACGGGGAAAAGAGATCTTTACTTATTAAAAAAAAATAATAATAAATTAATAAATACATAGATAAGCTTCATTTAATATTTTGAAGTAGGTGAAGTTGCTCGGCAACACTGCTTTGCTATAGATGCCGAACAAAATCAGGGGATTCTGTATCGAAGTCGGGTACCATTTGTTCCTTGAAAAACATGTATTTAGTAACCAATACAGAAATTACACCGGGCCAAAAAATATATATTTTATCAGTGTGACATTATATAGGTCACTCAAACAAAATTTTGATTGCCATAGATCTAAGCCTTTTAGTTTTCTGTAAAAGAAAACTATTGTGCCAGCTTTGTCTGTCCGTCCGCCTTCAAATCTTAACAACTACTGAGGATCGAGGGCTGCAAATTGGAATGTTGATTATCCATCCTCCAATCATCAAACATACCAAATTGCAGCCTTCTAGCCTTATTAGTTATTATATTATTTAAGGTTACGGTTAGCCATAATCGTGCTTCTGGCAACGATATAAGGCAGGCCACAACCGGGCCTTGGTTAAAGATTCATGGGCCGCGTCTCATACAGCATTATACCATTATACCGAGACCACCGAAAGATAGATCTATTTTCGGTAGCCTTGATTATGCGCTGTACAGAAAACTCTACTTTCGGTGACATTGATTATGTACTGTACAGAAAACTACTTTCGGTGGCCTTGATTATGCGCTGTACAGAAAACTGATTCGCATTTTTTACCTGTTTTTTATTTTATTGAAACAACGGAGATCAAAACAACGTTATGGTACGATCTTCCAAATGAACTGACACTGAAGGCTCAATTGATTCTTATTTCCCTCCTCAAGAGAAACAAAACGAATCCTCTTAATGACTTATAATGAGATTATTGAGATTTAGCTTGAGAAAGAGATTTGTTGTGACAGTTTAAATATTTCTTATGTACATTTCATCTGTAGAATTGCGCTCTACTACCTAGAAAGTAATAAACCAATACCCACCACCAGAAAAAAAATATGGAAATATAAAACAATCTTCTCGTCGAATTCTTGATGTGAAAAAAAACAAAAAAAAAATTCTCATAGCCTTATGGAAGCCTGTGCATACCAAATGGGCTTGTCATTTACTTGCTTTCGTTTCATAAAGCAAAGAAGAAGAGCATTCCCGAAAGAATGCTGGCTGGCTTTCTCTGGGAAAGGCCGGAAGCAACCCCGAGGTGATTTTCTAGACTTAGGAAGAAAAGCTGAATTACTCTGAGGGATGGAAGAGGGCGATTTCATTTGGGACTTGCGTATTTGGGTGGAGTCTCTGAAAAAGGGGGAGGGGAGGGGGAGGGAAATAAGACGGGAGTGTTACGAGGATTTAACAGTTCGCAAGAGGATGAGGACGATTGCGCTGATGGCGTCTTCAAGAGAGAGAAAGCTCCTCGATTGTAACACCCTTGCGCTGGACTCTCGGATAAACAACAACTGTAAACTTCCCTTCTGGGATACTTAACCCTCCTTCGGGATAACCCCTCTCTCTCTCTCTCTCTCTCTCTCTCTCTCTCTCTCTCTCTCTCTCTCTCTCTCTCTCTCTCGTTTCCCAACTCTTAGCTCAATAAATACAAGTTACATAACCATCGCTAGAACATGGCTACAACATTCGAACATAAGTTGATTGCTAAACTGAAAATACCACTGCATGCGAATGAAGAGTATATAATATAATTTGTATTAGCGTATTTTTCCCTCCTCGGGAAGGGTGCAGGATTTGAAGGGGAGGCAGGGATAAATAGGTTAGCAGGTCAGTGAAAGAAGAAACCCTTTCGAAATTAGGTTCTAGGCGAGACCAAATTAGTTTTGCTATATTTTTTCCCGGTGATTCATAACACGGACGTCTAGGGTGTGGTAGAGTGAAATAATATGTTACATACCACCAAAGGGCCTGTATCTTGCAGCTTTCACGGGGATACATCAGTACAAAGCAGTACAAAATACATTTTTCCCAAGGCATTGATAATGCATCTTGTAATTTAAGCGAAGTTACAAAATATTTCATATTGGCAGTCGTTACTTTACTTCACTGATTCAAGATGTGCAAGGTCTGTGCATGCTCCCGTTTGTGACCGTAGTCTTTTCTTCTTCCCTTTCCCGCATCAGGCGAGGCGCCTCCAACGCCCGGCCCTACCACACAAGTGGGCAAGGATTCCTCAAAGTTACCCGGCCTTTGGGTCGTCATCATAGTTCTCGTTGCAACTGCACTGCTTGCACTGAACGTCTCTGCAATTGTTTGTATTGTTAGGCGTCGAAGAAACAAGAGGGCGTCTCCCCCAACCAAGAAGACACCCCCGCCGTCTGTCTCGGCTTCGACGCTGCCGAAGCCCTTGCCGATATCACCATCTCAGGGTAAGTCGTTATTGTTTCATGTCACGCAAGCCGTTTTCTGTCTTAACCACAACGTCCCGTTTTCTTTCACTCTTGTTGCAGGTCAGCCCATCTACAGCGACCGGGAACTCATTAGGAACCAAGTTTTAGACGGCCGAGGAGATCTTCTGAAGCTGATTATTATTACTGTAGCCATCGTGGGAGCCATTATTGTCATTATGAACATCGCCCTGGTTATCTGCCTCATTCGTAGAAAAAGGGGCAAGAGAAAAGAAGATGGTAGGATGCTTCTTCCTCATCCCTCCTCATCCTCATCCTCCTCCTCCTCCTCCTGCCCCCTCTTCCTTCCAGAGGAAAGATGTGAAATTAAAACTCACGAAGATAAATGACGGCATAAAGACTCACTTCGCCCTGCCGAGGAACAGACACAGTTTCTTCCTGCATTGATGCCTTTTCCATGCGCATGACATCTCAAGGGTATCTCTGACAGTTTAATTAACACGGCCTTCTCCCAGAAACTATGGCTCGATTGATGGAAGTGAAAGATCCATTACTGATATCCTTCTCCTCTTTTTGCCCATTTCCTCTTCCATTTGCCGTCCCCAGTTATGTGTTCTTGTGTTGTTTCACTCTCTCTCTCTCTCTCTCTCTCTCTCTCTCGCCTCTCCCCGCTACGAGGTCAAAACATTTTTAAAACAAAGTCGGACATTTTTTTTTGAAAATGGCCCGTGTGTGTGTGGGGAGGAGGAGGAGGAGGAGGTTCTTGTAAGTTCTACGTATTCATATATATATTCTCTTTCTACATTTCGTACAATCTTCGTAAGCAGCGCCTTTTTTTATTATGTATGCGAACTGCTCAAAGGCGGAGATTCCAGAGGGGAAGTATTGGAAATAATGTCGATATTTCTGTGATCTCACTTTCCTTTGGTGAGGTCGCTGTGTTGTCGCCTTTTGCCACTGGTATTTTCCGTAACTCTTTCTTTCTTGAACATGGCTATAGGAGTACATGTAGTAAAGTCTCGGATTCGATTTTGAAAATGTGTGTGATTGCAGAGTGGTATTCACCCTCCTGTACTTTAAAATACAATTGATATAAAGGTATTTGTTTAAAATTTTTAGTATATAAAATACAATTGATATAAAGGTATTTATTTAAGTTTTTTAGTATATTTTTCAATTAACTTGTTTCTGCTAGTTTTTAGTTTAAAGCTTATCTTACCTGAGATAACTAAATTCTTTTATTTGTGTGTGTGTGTGTGTGTGTGTGTACATTCATGCACTGTCATCATTTTTTAAACGTTTTCATGCCATAAAATCATTTTAAGAAGGATCTTGCATAAGAAAAAGAAATGGAACGCAAATGGAACTCATTCGTAATAAACCGAATAGCTTAATTTAAATAATTAAATGCCTGTCTTTTTTTTCCAAAAAAAACCTGGCGTCATAAAGCTGGCACGGCAAAGTTATTTTTTTTTATTTTTCCGACTGTTGTCAATTCATCGCCTCGTCTTCTGAACTTCCAGATGGCAGTGACCAAGCAAGCAGTAAGAGCACCACCAACACAATGTACGCCCCTTCGTCTTACAACGACACTATGGCAGGCGAGACCCTTTCCTCGATATCAGAGAAAAGCAGAGAATCCTACGCGCAGGACGACTCCGTAGTTGACTACGAGGTAAGTTTAAAAAGATCAGTGAAAATTGTCACTAAGTGATCAGTAGCCGGTGGGTTTTCATATAGGTATATTTGTTCCTGTCACTTGACTCAGAGGAAGTGTAACGGAGGGCGATACTACCGTCAGGGTACGTCATGCGGTGCATTGTAGGCACCACTTTAGGTTCTTTGCAGCGTCATGGCACCCTGGCTGCAGCCAGCTCCTTTCATTTCTACGCTGTTGCCTCCAATCATATTCCCTTTCTCTATCTTACTTTCACTCTCTCTAACGGATTTGATTCACAAGATTTTAACTGCAGAGGTTTTCTTCCCTGCCACACCTTTCAAACTTTACTGTCAGCTTCCGTTTCAGCGCTGAATAACCTCATAGCTCCCAGCGTTTGGCCTTTGACCTCAATAATATGTTCTGTTCCATCTCTGAGGAGGTGCTAAAACCACCAACGCACTTGGTCAGCAATCTCCTGTCCTGTTGTGTTTAAAAAAAAAAAAAAAAAAAAAAAAAGTCATTATATACATCCCTCGCAAACCGTGGCGTTATGTACGGGATAAATATGGGTCTTTTTTTGATTTAGAGGAGAAATTGGGACTTTGGAAATTTCTTGCACAGTTCAAGAATCTTGTCAAAGGAATATAAACATGAAACCCTTAGGAATGGTTCATTTCTTGGAAGGCATTTACCAGCGACGCAAAGTGGAATAGTTAGTATTCTATTCATACGCGAATGGTCAGTATACGTAACATAAGGTAATAAATAATAATGCCTGTTAAAATGGATAAATGTACACGAAGAGGGAAGAATAATGTAATAGAGAGATTCAGAAGGAAAGAGAAAGTAACGTGCTAGAAAGCATTGTTAGAGAAAATAACACGGAAATTATCGGCTGTTTTTAGAATCTCTTGCAACATCTGAGAGAAGGGAAAAGTGAATTTTAGACATTTTCACAATCGGTGACAAACATTTTCAAATCTCTCCCTTTGCCTTGTTCAAAACATGGGTTGTGAAACATCTAAATCGGGGTGCTGGAAAATAACTTTAGGGAATTCTCAGTTTTCCCTGGGGGAATGGGGGTGTGGGTTTAGTTAGGTGAGTGGCCCCGGGCGTAAATTCCCGAGATGTACACTAGTATTGCACCAGGCCTGGTTTTTTTGCCATACCCCTAGGTTAGGTTAGGTTAGATTCATGTGTAATGGAAACCAGGAGTACACATTTTTGTCATCAACAGTTACGTGAAAGAATTGGTCATTTTACAGTCATATATCCCAGCCAACGACGGGGTGGAAAAAAAAAAAAACTAATATGTATTAAAGTTTTTCAAATCCAGCTGTCGTTCATGAAGCAATAAAGATAGCTAGGAAGTGCCGTCTTCATTCCGCTTTATATTTATGTATCTTTCTGCTGTATTATTCTCCCTTACTGTACAAGGGAACCGAACAGAAAGAATGGACCAACAGTTGAAGGTGAATCGTAATAATACGTTGAAGAATAATGTCAACCAATGGGTTAATCGTAATAATAAGTTGAAGAATAATAGCAACTAAAGGGTCTTTTAGTGAGAGAGAGAGAGAGAGAGAGAGAGAGAGAGAGAGAGAGAGAGAGAGAGAGAGAGAGAGAGAGAGAGAGAGAGAGACAAAACACGAGCGAATTTATATGAACGTCGAACTATGGAGGCACTATGCATTTTTGCATTCAGTTTTTTCTGCATTATCATTTGCAAGCCTTCTTTTCCCGTACCTTTAATCTCAAGTGTAGTGATGAATCTTATCCGTCCATTTACAGAAATCACGTAATTTACTTAAAATATTCCTTAGTCAAGACAAAAATATTGAACTAATGAATCACTTTTCCCTCTGTCTCTTCAGACGAGAAGAAGCTTCAGGAACTTCCTATCGATTTTATATATTAAATTCAACCTGCTTGCAGTTCATGTAATTGCTTTCAAATGTCAAGTGTTGAACGGAGATTGCGTTGTGTATACTACACAAAGGCCTGGGCGAGCTGGGCTAAATACCATCTGGGATCTGGGAGTATCAGGTCTGGTAGTCAGTTAATTTTGACATCTGAATATACATGACGATTTTCCCCTTTTGCTCTGATCAGAGATTTGCAAATTCCTTGTCGCCTTCCTGGTCTTTTGGTTTTTCCTTTTTTTTTTTTTATCCAGTCAAAAACTGTTGGCTTCAACGCCATGTTTATAAAATATTTGTTTCGTCCTCTCTTGTTATTGGTTAAATTAAGTGAAAAATAAAGTTTCTAGCGATGAAAAAACTGTTTTCCCCGCAATGTCTGTGAGGGGGAAATCTCATCCACCAAACAATGCATTTTTCTGCTTTCTCTCATTTATCTATGTATGTACCATCTGATTTCTTTGTGTTTCTGAGTTTATCTATAAATCTGTGTATTTAACATCTTGTTGCTTTGTCTTCTATATGACTTTTCTTCTGCAGGCTGCGTCCCACTTCTATTCCAAAGGTCACTTATGCCATTGTCAAAATCATCCACCCCAGGTCATCTCTAGCCAGTTAATGTTGTATGACCAGTATGACCTCCTCGGCGGTTATGTAAGTGTGGGTGGATTTTGAAGAGCCTGTTCAACCGATTGCTACAATTAAAACCCCATCTAGGCGGGAATTGTGTGGGATTTTTTTTTTTTATTTGATGCTTCAGATAAAATCATTAAACTGCTGCATTTTGTACCTGTTGGCTCACCAAACCTATACTTGTAGTTTGATGCTTATTTAAATTTGGTTTTATTTTCATGTTTGCTAAGAATTCAGTTTTTCGATTTCATTTTTGAAGAGTGACTAATTCTGCCTTTACTGCCAGTTGAATGAATTTGCACACTTAATAATGAGTAAAATCTGGAATACCTAATAATCATCACACAGACGTACACTAGGATGTAAACGCGCACGCGCACAGCATTGTATTGGTATGCGTTGATGCTTGAGAACCTTGATCTGAAGTGGTCTTGACATGAAGCTGTATATTTCGCCAAGCACATCATCATGCTACGTTGATATATAAAGCTGACATGAAGCTGCATATTTCGCCAAGCACATCATCATGCTGCTACGCTGATAGATAAACCTCGACAGCTGATATTAAGAGTTTCCTTGCTGCTTATTTCTAACATAGCTTTTCGTGAGGCAGATCAGTCCTCCTTGTCGTTGAACTTAGTTCGTCTTTCACAGTATTATAGATTCTCTCGGAATCAATCCGCATCTACATTGGTGTAGGACTAGTTAGAGCTGACTTAACTAAGAGCAGCAAACGAATCACTCCGCATCTACACTGGTGTAGGACTAGTTAGAGCTGACTTAACTAAGAGCAGCAAACGAATCACTCCGCATCTACACTGGTGTAGGACTAGTTAGAGCTGACTTAAACTAAGAGCAGCAAACGAATCACTCCGCATCTACACTGGTGTAGGACTAGTTAGAGCTAACTTAAACTAAGAGCAGCAAACGAATCACTCCTCATCTACACTGGTGTAGGACTAGTTATCTAAACTAACAGCAGCAAATGTATCACTCCGCATCTACACTGGTGTAGGACTAGTTAGAGCTAACTTAAACTAAGAGCAGCAAACGAATCACTCCTCATCTACACTGGTGTAGGACTAGTTATCTAAACTAACAGCAGCAAATGTATCACTCCGCATCTACACTGGTGTAGGACTAGTTAGAGCTGACTTAAACTGACAGTAGCAAACAAAGTGCATTTTCACATGTTAATGCGTAACCAAGTATGAGATAATCAAAGCAAGTAACCGAGTGTGTGACACAATTAAAGCTTCGTTTTAAATTGAACATAAAAGCTTCTATAGCCCTTCCTTTCAGCATCATCGCTACCGTTATCTGTCTCTTTCCCTGTTCGTCAGTTCCGTTGCTGTAGAAAAAAGAAAGGAAGCAGAGAGGAAGGGAAACCTGGACCAACTCATGGAAGCTAAATAGAAAAAGGAAATGGAAAGAGTCCGAGTTGTATTTTCTCAGCTGGAGGCTCGAATAATCTTGTTGTGGGTTCACTAGTACGATTCAAGCTCAGGTGGCTTACAAGGGGTCCCGGGAGAGAGAGAGTCGGGGCGGGGATTGGTAGCTCGGGAAAAGTTCCGAATGTGGGCTTGGCATATGGATTGAATAGATGTTCCTGGCATTGACAGTGAAGGATTTTCTTCTCGAGTGGATGGGATGTAAGAGAGCAATAAAGATAGAGGAAAAATGGATGGACAAAGAAATCTTCCGTGATGATAAAAGAATGGGGGTGTTTGAACCAACTTAAATAGAGAGAGAGAGAGACAATCGACGAAATGGTGGGTGTTGGAATCTAGCTTGTGTAATGAAATAATAATAATAATTATTATTATTATTATCTTGGGTTTCATTCACATGGAACAAGCACACCAAAGGGACCACTGACTTGAAATTCTTTAAGCTTCCATAGAATTGGTTTCGACCTCCCACCGCAGACCCCAAACTACACTGCAGGAGTAACTGATCATGATACAGAGCCAGTGATTTTTCATCGCCCTGGGGGAGGCGCGAACCCGCGACATCTGAGTGGCATGCCACGACACTAACCACCATACCAGCGGTCCAGCTTAATGGGAAGAAAATAAAGCGTCATAATAAAACGCGAGCAGATGAGAAATAACGCAACAGTTAAATGAGAGAATGTCTAGAGCAAGAAAGAACTGGAACAGGTGTAGGAAAGGTGGTGGGGCGGGGGGGGGAATATAATGATGAACAGAATTTGTACGACTCTGATGAAAATCCTGGATGTTTCAGGGGTAATTATTGCCTTCCCACGTAGAAAGGATGTAATCATATTACCGTTTAAAGTCACACAGTAACAGAATAAAGGGGAGAGCATAAGATCCTCCACTGATTATGAAAAAATCATATCTTGAAAAGCATGCAGGAAAAAGTATGGTACTTGTGATTTTAAGGCCACCGGCACAGGAAGAAATTTCTATGAACACGGGAAAAATTCTGTGAACGCTGGGGAAAAATTCTATGAACACGGGAAAAAAATTCTATGAACACGGGAAAAAAATTACGAACACGTGAAAAATTCTATGAACACGGGGAAAACTTTTATGAACACAGGAAAAATTCTTTGAACATGGGAAAAATTCTAAGAACGCAGGACAAAATCCATGAACACGAGAAAAATTCTATGAACGCAGGACAAAATTCTATGAACACGGGAAAAAAATTCTATGAACTTTTCTAAGTAATGTCAGCACAACAGTGATTGTTCCCATCTATGAATGTTTTAAGCCATGACTGATTATAATTGGGGAAAAGCTCGGTATGTAAATGCCGCAGACGATGCGTAGATGATGTAAAATAATCTGATGGTCACAGATTTAAAAAATCCGTCTCTAATGGAAAAAGGACATTAACACCGGTCGATTCATTTGTCTGAAGAAAAATAAAATTAAACCAACAGCAGACTCAAACACGACAACCCTTTGTATGTCAGCATGGAATCAATTAAAAGGATAAATCATTTATTTAAAAGCTACTAACGCATGCATTATGAACATTTCAAGAAGTGCACGCCTACAAATCAGGAAATTAAATACATTTTTCACAGGGAAAATGTTTCAGATTGCATGTACCTCAATTTATCTCTGGATTCTTGTGAAAGTGTTTATGCCGTGGAATTTCCTTCCGCGATTGATAGTTTGAACAGATTTTCAGAAACAACAAAATGCTAGCCTTGACATTTGAGTCTCAGCAACGGCACCACATGTTGGAGAAAATAATCTTGGTATGCACACCAGTACCTAATCAGAATGAGTAATGTAAGGTGATAAAAAAATATATACCCATCTTAAATTGAATAATAAACACGATCGTCAAACACTGGAGCTTGTGTTAATGCTACTGAATTAGATATTAACAGATGTACAGTGTAGAGAAACCTATAACATTGTGAAACTACCTAACAAATCAAGGTCCTTTTCTCTTTCGGGCGTCTGTCACGTACAGCCGACGGAAAAGAAAATCGGAAACAAAGTATTACGACAAAACTTGTAATGAATGAAATAAGGATGGGATAGACAGCTAAGTGGAAAGTGTGTGTGTGTGTGTGTGTGTGTGTGTGTGTGTGTGTGTGTGTGTGTGTGTGTGTGTGTGTGTGTGTGTGTGTGTGTGTGTGTGTGTGAAAGAGAGAGAGAGAGAGAGAGAGAGAGAGAGAGAGAGAGAAAAAAATGTATACTAGCGAGAGTAATAGATGGATACTAGCGAGATAGAGGCGAATGTCATATGGTTACTAGCGACTAGCGAGAGAGAGAGAGAGAGAGAGAGAGAGAGAGAGAGAGAGAGAGAGAGATGGATACTAAGGAGAGTAATGTCAGATGGATACCAGCGAGAGAGAGGGGAATGTCAGGTGGTTACTAGCTAGACAGACAGACAGACAGAGATGGATACTAGCGAGAGTAATGTCAGATGGATACTAGCGAGAGAGAGAGAGAGAGATGAATACCAACGAGAGAGAGAGAGAGAGAGAGAGAGAGAGAGAGAGAGAGAGAGAGAGAGAGAGAGATGTCAGACGAATACTAGTGATTGAGAGAAGAGTGAAGGAGACTAAACATTTGAGAGAAGAGTGAAGGAGACTATACATGCAAGCGTAAGGGAAATGTGATACAGAGAGAGAGAGAGAGAGAGAGAGAGAGAGAGAGAGAGAGAGAGAGAAACCGAAAAACTCCGGGCTAAAGCATGGACGAGACCACTCATGAATAGGGCAATAAAAACTTCCTCACCGGAATTTACAGCGAAGTGGAATATTAAATGCGTGGATTGAATATCGGCCACTCTCGCTTCGGGGACTGAGTATTGGGAATATGGATTAAAGGAAATAAATTCAGTTTCCAGACTTACATAATAATCTTGCGGCTGGAAACTATTGGCTTAGCTACTTCTGGAGTCTCGTATGGAGGAGGAGAGGAGAGAGAGAGAGAGAGAGAGAGAGAGAGAGAGAGAGAGAGAGAGAGAGAGAGAGAGAGAGACTGGAAAAGAAGCTAGCCTGGAAAAGGGGTTGAAAAAAATAGGTCGATTCTGAATTTAATAAGATCCTTCGTCGTTCTCAAGGGAAAATGTCTTTGGTTTGAATTTGGTTTTATGAAAATCTTATAAAGATCGGTTTTCAGTCTTAAGAAAAACGTCGGCTAAGATGTTTTTAATACAACTTCAGTTCAGTTACACAATGAGATTTAAATGATTTCATTTGGGTACACAAAATAAGTTAGTTAGTTGTTGTATTAGAAAAAAAAATTTCATTAGAGTAACTTAACCTTCGATTCAGCACCGGTTTTCCATTTAAAATGGGTCTCTCCCATTTGCAGTTGATCCCGTGAAATTGGTTATAGGAATATCAAAGGAAATTTTTTTTATGGATTTGAAAGTAAGGAGCTCAGAAGAATACTAGGAATTAATTGGAAGGATAGGATATCAAATAGCAGAATTGGAGAAGCAACGGGGGTGCAACCGGTCGATGAGTATGTTACGTTCTCACGCTGGAAGTGGCTCAGCCCATGTGTGTGGAAGACAGGGAATAGTACGAGATTACACCAAGATGGGTTGCCTTTGGTAGAAGAGGTAGAGGTAGGCCAAAGGAGACGTGGTTGAGGACAACGAGGCAAGGAGCATGCAGGAGACGAGAGTTGGGGAGATCTTGAGGGGTTAGCCCAGGACAGAATGTGGTGGCCTGAGTTCATCGAGGCCCTATGCATCCCCGTGGGTGCCGCAAGGAATGACTGATTGATTGACTGATCATACACAAGCACCAGGAATATTCACTACGGCTGAGAATTGCAAACGCATAGCAAAATTTGTCAAGATTTTTGGTTCACAACTTTAAAATTCTATGAAGACCTTTAGTAACGGCGAATACCTCAACAATGTTGCGGTTGAAATTACTGTGGAATTGCTTCTGGGGTATTTTCCAGTAATAATCAATTACATTTAAAGTTAAGCTTTATTTCTTGACACCAATGTGTATACATGCCCGTGGCGGCTGGTGGAAAATTCTCCCGTCGCCTGAAGGCGGAAATTTCTTAATCCGGCCGCGTGTAATGAAATGCGCCATTTGAAATAGAGGTGAAAAGAGATATAAACCCAGTTCATAAACTTTCTTAAGCCCAGTCGGCGCACGAGCGAAATGGAAATGAGGTGCATTTAGGCTAGAAATGAGATTGCATTAAAAAGGACCCAGTTAGAAATCAAATGGAGATGCTTTTTCTTTTTTTTTTCCAGGGTATTCTTTTATACCGTTTTAAAAATCGAGCTCAAGGAAAGACAGTAAAATTGACTTTTTTTTTTTGAGGATTTTTTTTTTTTTTTTTTTTAGGAAATAAGAAAAAGAAAACCGTAACTTTCATCTCTTATTCTTCTTCTCTCTTATGCAGTGAATAGGATAGGTATTCGCTTAGAGAGGGCCGAATTCGGCTCGCGCCTCGTTACTCGGCACAGCAAACGCAGTGAAATTCGTGACCTTTTTTTTATATCCTTTGCTATTGAAGGCGGTAATTGGAGTCAATAGAATTACGAGGAATTCTTTTATTGGAATAAATAGAATCACCCAATAGCTATTTTTCTCCCGCTTTTGGAAGTAACAGCGGCCTTTAGTCAACAGAAGAGTTTACATTTCGAAGGCCGGAATAAAAATGTCAGCTACAAAAATTATAGATCTTTGTGAAGGCTGGGCACACTTATACGAACTCTTGATAAAAGAAAAAAGAAGTAGAGAGAATGACATCCTACATTTAAGAAAGACGTCGGGTAGCTGTTCCTTCCATTATGGAAAAAGGGGGTGAAAGATTCGAAAATGATAACTCCAGGAACCCTAACGGTTTTGCCTCAATCAAAAACGGTTCCTTAGGTCGTAATTCTTATGTGATGCCGTAATTTGTTGAGTGGAGAAAAAAGTTTTAAAGTTTCTCTCTCTCTCTCTCTCTCTCTCTCTCTCTCTCTCTCTCTCTCTCTCTCTCTCTCTGGCCTCGTAGCATGCTGGGGGCGCGTCAAATCTCGAATCGGATGGGCGCGTTCCCTAAAAATTAGTGTGCCTCTGTTGGCCTAAACAGTTAATTATATACCTGTTTGTTAAGACGACTGTTGTGGGTCGCTGCTAATGTACAGAAAGAGAGCTCGAGTCGAAGAAAGAAAAACGACGGGGATGTTCATCGTTCCGTCAAAATGTTCATGGCATCAAAACGGGATGGCCTCGACGAGATAATCCCTACGTTTCCAAAATTCTATCTCCGAGTACTTTCGTTTCATCTCCCAATCCCAGAAAAGCCCTCGAATCTCTCTCTTTAGGCGGGCTTGCGTGATACGACCATCATTGTAACGTTAATCCCAGTGTGTTGAGGTGTGAAGGACACGAAAATGAAGAAATATACGCCAAGGTCAAGGGAAATTGAGAAAGGAAAACATTTTGGGGATATATTCGAGGTTAGTGGAAACGAAACGAGAGTATAAGCGTGCCAAGGGCAACATCTCCTTCGTAAGGATGACACCAACAGAGATGAATCTCGTCCCTTCGACAGATCCAGTGGTAATTAAAATTCATTTATCTATGACAAGAGACACCCCCCCCCTCTCAAGAGTTCATAATTGACGCCCCAATTGCCGTCGGCCTTTATGTCGCAAGTAACTCCGTCCGTGAAGTAATTTGTATCAAAATAATTTGTATCTGGAGGTAAGCAATCGCCATTACTGCATTCATGCGGCTGCCAAGGTTGTTTACGGTGTGGAAAATGATTAGTTTTAAATGGAGTAACAGTGCCCACGTGCCCCATTGCTCGACGATCAGGTGAAAGGTTTGGCACATCAGTGTTGAGAGAGTTAGATCTCTGTTACAAAGCGAGTGGAGAGAGAGAGAGAGCGGACACGAGCTCGTTAGTGAAACAGAATCTACACGCCAGACTTAATCATTTTCAGTAACAGCGTCAAGAATGAACTGAAATAAGAGAAAGAGAGAGAGAGAGAGAGAGAGAGACTGGACCCGCTGAAAATAAGAAATAAAACTACTTGGCCGGCCGATATGTAGAATTCCTTATCCGCATTATCTTTTGCAAGGCTGTACTGGTATGTCCTCTCTCACTACAGCAAAAGCAGCAATAAAGTGATTGGAGAAGTCTTAGAAATGACGGAGGTTCAGACGAATAGAATATCTGTTTATAGGCGAGACATGTAGCTTGTAACCCAAAGGCCTTCGTACTTAATAATACTGAATAAAAGCAATAGATATGAAATACTTAAAGTAACATGAATTCAGTAAAAACGTATCTATGGCTCTCAGTCAGAAACACATAAAGGCAACTAATTACTTGGCATACAAATGTTGAAAAAAAAAAATTCAAATGGCATTTATGTCACTAAAAGTTTCAATTGAGTGATGGTAATTTTTTCTAGCTTCAGCCAGAGATGGGGGTGGGTTGGGGGGGATGTTTACGAGTTGACGGTAAATTATTCCTTTCGAGACATTATGCGACGATTGCAGATATATTAGGGTTTACAAAACGCGTTGCAAACCAAAGGCAGGGAGATTCATTAGTCTTTCGCAGTCTGGGGATCAACAGTGTAGTGTAAGTAATTAGGATTTTCAGTCTCTCTCTCTCTCTCTCTCTCTCTCTCTCTCTCTCTCTCTCTCTCTCTCTCTCTCTCTCTCTCTCTCTCTCTCTCTCTCTCTCTCTCACACACATACACACATCTCTCTCTCTCTCTCTCTCTCTCTCTCTCTCTCTCTCTCTCTCTCTCTCTCTCTCTCTCTCATGGCAAAAAAAAAAAAAAAAACAACTCGAATACTTAAGCATATATGGAAAGAGACAGATTTCGGAAAATTCTCTCAAAAAAGTTACATATAACAGAACTAAACAGTTAGTACATAAGGTAAGTCATTCGTCAGTTGGGAATAATTTCGGAAATATTAATTAGGCTCGTTTTTATGAAATCCAATATTACCAGCATTATAAGTAACCAGCAATGGCATAAACCTATCAAGTGTGCAAAGGCTAAACTGATGGAGAGACCCCCTTACCATACTGTGCAGATACTGGATCAAGGCAATTCAGACCGACGTCAAAACTTTTTAATCTGTACGGTAAAATATCAAGTAATTTACTGAGAACCCATATGCGATTCCACAGAACGTAGCTCGTTAAAAAGTTTAATAACAATCGTTGTATTCGACTGACATCCACATGGAATGAATCAATTTTGCGTTGTTCACTGAGCTTCATACCTGAATGAAAAGAACCTATCACCAGTACTTATTAAAACAGGGAAAGGGGCATAATCGATTTGAAATTTGTAGGCTTGGAATGAGGGAGGTTGAAGACCAGTCAGTCAGGGATGAAGTGTACTTAAGGAAATATTAGGCCGAAGACTAATAAGAACGACCGAAAATCTTTAAGAAAGGGTCATAGAAGAAGCTCTAAACCAAATGGCAATTCAGACTGAGAACTCGGTTTACGGGAAACCCTGCTAAGGGGAAATCTGGCATGTGAAAATTCAGTGATAAAAGACGAACACGAAAATAACAAGAAAGAAGGTTGACTTCATGATCAAGCACAAAAACTGAGCCAGGCGAGCCAAAAAATTCAGGGAAAAAAAAAACGTACTAATCGTAATTATATTGGAGCAAACTTCGTTTCCAGTCTCTCTCTCTCTCTCTCTCTCTCTCTCTCTCTCTCTCTCTCTCTCTCTCTCTCTCTCTCTCTCTCTCTCTAGACGTGAAGTAATGCATAATAAAACAAGTAAAGTGATATACTTGATTATATTTGACCACTTATGGAGTCCCAGAAACAATTTTTTATTTTGGCTTTTCATTTACATTCAACTGTTTTAGGGCTTTACGTTTTCCCCCAGACTTTCATTCAAGCTATGACCAAAGGCGTAGTTTTTCTATGTTACGTTTTAGCTTCTCTTTAATGATACATTTTCTAATACTTTCCTCGTGAATGAAATAGTTATTTTCGCTAAATAGAATCACTCGGCGCAGGTAACTCCAGAGAATAATACTGTCCATCACGTACGTTTGACGAATGACGGAACTCGGTCATTCCGTTAGTTAAGCCGTGGACTAGTTCAAGTATTTTAATTTAATAAAGGGAATTTCACCGACGATCTGTAATCCCCCTCTCCCTGGATAACGCTAGCCTCGTTATGTAATCGGATTTTGTATTCGAATTATACCCGTATTGGGAGATTTCCTAAAAATTTTTTTATTTTTTTATTTTTGGTTAAAACCTGGTTTTATGACCTCAGTCACTTGTTGGAGAACAGGCAGGTTTAGAAATTATACAATAATGGACAATGAAGGTTCAGTATCACGCAGATATATATACGAATGCAGTGGTTTTCAACCTGTGGGCCATGGGCAGTTCTGAGGGGGCCCATGCCGCAGACATCTTCAAAATGGTATTTGAAAAATGAAAACTCAGACATCTTCAAAATGGTATTTGAAAAATGAAAACTCATTTACAGTAAATGCAGGCCAGTGCTTTCTTTCATAAATGAAAAAGTGTAATTTGAGTTTTGATTACAATGCTCAAAATTAATTTACAGTAAATGCAGGCCAGTGCTTTCTTTCATAAATGAAAATGTATAACTAATAAAGTGTTCTGATAAATAATTCCATGAATGAAGATGTAACACTAACAGAGTGTTTTGAAAATGCTTTCTAATAATTCTATTATTATCATTATACAATTCTGAAGGGCAGTGGGCCATGGGTATTTAGGGATGCCAAAAATGGGCCATGGGCACAAAAAGGTTGAAAACCACTGTACTAATGAAATTATGAATGAAATGTGTGCGCGTATGTATGTAAACATAAACAGTTACAGGAAAATTACACCCTTTAATTGATTGAAGAATGTTAGTTCAAGGTAACGATATATTTCACTGTGGAGTTACAACTGCAATTAGTGTAAAAATAAGTTCTTCATTTTATTAATAGTACACTATAAAACAACTGCAATTAGTGTAAAAATAAGTTCATTTTATTAATAGTACACTTTATAAAACTTGAAGACGTTATGAATCGTGGGACTGGAGACAACAATAAAGCCTCTCAACTTTTTTTTTTTTTTTTTTACTTCGGTATCCTGGTCGTGTATTACAGAAAAAGAAGTAGTGTTGAAATCACGTTATCAAATCTCAGCGTTGCACTTCTTCACAGATGGCTGTTATTCGGAGGTACCTAATATCACATTAGACGCTTATTTTTTTTTCTTCACATTTTTTCTAGTAACTGAATAACGGGTTTGAAATGACTCCAGAGAATTAAATATTTAATAATTAAATGTTGGTTCTTGATCTTAAAACCAGATTCCCGAAGTTTAGCAACGAAAAAAAAAATTTAATTGTAATAATAAAACTTATGTTTTCATTGAATACGCAAGTCAGGTGTGAAACTCTCAAAAGTTTGCTTCAATGGAATGATAATGATATATATATATATATATATATATATATATATATATATATATATATATATATATATATATATATATATATATATATATATATATATATATATTTTTTAAATTTTTTTCTATTCTAATCACCATCGTCTTCACTGGTAATGTGGGAATTCCTTACTCCAGGTTAAAATCCTTGCTACACTTATCTCTAATCGGTGTAATACGAGTATTCTACGAGATTATCTCTTTATTTACAACCTCTCCGTAATAATGGCACATTCAAGTTAATTTCTCCCCAGCGCCTTTCCGATAAGGAAAACAAACTCGTTAGGGAAAATTACAGGTCTTGGCATTTTATCATTTCCGCTTGTAACATCAAACTTCCAATGGTCATCAGTTCCCTAATAACCGTAATATTTTTCTCTCTCTCTTTCTCTCCCTGTGGCAGGAACAGACTCACAAACACGCTGCTTCCACCTACCTCATCGACCAGATTGAACCACCGCCCGAGTATGCTAGTCAAACGCCCTCGGCGCCCTCCAGCGCTGCATACGATCCGCACGAGGACGACTACGCCGAAGTGTTGAGGAGGAACGCCTACAACCACCAGTTAGGTTAGTTTCGACTCTCTCTCTCTCTCTCTCTCTCTCTCTCTCTCTCTCTCTCTCTCTCTCTCTCTCTCTCTCTCGCTAGTTAGTTAGCTGCTGGCTGGCTAAGCTTTCGTTTCTGAGTTGTGTGAAGTTAAGTCCATGGGCATGGTTGGACATTATTATTACTCAAAGGGAAAATTCGAGCCTGAAACATTCAATTATCGAAGGGAAAATTCGAGCCTAAAACATTCAATTATCGAAGGGGAAATTCGAACCTAAAACATTCGGCTATCAGTGTAAAATTTGAACTTGAAACATTCAGTTATCGAAGGGGAAATTCGAACCTAAAACATTCAGTCATCAAAGTAAAATTTGAACTTGAAGCATTCAATTATCGAAGGGAAAATTCGAACCTAAAACATTCAATTATCAAGGTAAAATTTGAACTTGAAGCATTCAATTATCGAAGGGAAAATTCGAACCTAAAACATTCAATTATCAAGGTAAAATTTGAACTTGAAGCATTCAATTATCGAAGGGAAAATTCGAACCTAAAACATTCAATTATCGAAGCGAAAATTCGAACCTAAAACATTCAGTTATCGAAGGGAAGATTCGAACCTAAAACATTCAGTTATCAATGTAAAATTTGAACTTGAAGCATTCAGTTATCGAAGGGAAAATTCGAACCTAAAACATTCAATTATCAAGGTAAAATTTGAACTTGAAGCATTCAATTATCGAAGGGAAAATTCGAACCTAAAACATTCAATTATCAAGGTAAAATTTGAACTTGAAGCATTCAATTATCGAAGGGAAAATTCGAACCTAAAACATTCAATTATCGAAGGGAAAATTCGAACCTAAAACATTCAGTTATCGAAGGGAAGATTCGAACCTAAAACATTCATTTATCGAAGGGAAAGTTCGAACCTCAAACATTCAATTATCGATCTGATAACTTGGCTCCTATGATCATGGGATTTTGCTGCCTGTTGACCATTGACCTTTTTTCTCGTTTTGGAAGAGACTTATTTCACATGCAAAAATTGACTACTGACTTTTATATTTTAACATTAAACCTCCTGTTACAATGGCAACTGCCCTTTTAGAAAGGACTGAATTCTCGAAAGCACATGAATTTAGGTAAGACTTAACTTACCAAGAGGTATAGACACCTGCATTGCCCAGCTGAAGTGAGACCTGTGTTAGAACAAAATAAATTTCCTTCATTTGTCAACTTAGTTTATAACCCAAACATATAACTGAAAACAGTATTGAAATCAGCAAGATCCTCCTCAGAATAATATTTCAGTTGAATTGTGCCTAATTATTTTTTTAATAATTGTGCATCATTTTTTTTTAGAATTGTGCCCAATTTTTTTATGATTGTGCCTAATTTTTTATGATTGTGCCTAATTTTTTATAATTGTGCCCAATATTTTTATAATTTTGCCTGATTTTTTTTATAATGGTGCCTAATTTTTTTGTAATTGTGCTATTTTTTTATGATTGTGCCAATTTTTTTTATAATTGTGCCTCATTTTTTTATGATTGTGCCTAATTTTCTTTTATAATTGTGCCCAATTTTTTTTTTTTCAAGTGTAACACCTTCTACATCATAAAATGTTCTTTCAGGTAAAGTGACGCCGAGGCCTCCGTCGCGCGCCACCCACTACACGACCTCCCCAGACGCCCGTGGCTACCTCAGCTACTCCTACACGCCGTCTCCTACGACAGTCCCCAACGGCGCCGCTCAGTATCACGCGGGGGGTCCTTCAGTCACTCTCGGCCTACACGATCACCCCCAGGGCTACCCGGCGGACATGGGTGCCAACATGAGCGCCGAGGGCATTGACCACGCCCACGCCCTTCAGACTTTAGGGCTGGACTCGGACCCGCCTCCATCTTTAGGACTGGAGCAGCACTCACTTCTTTCGGAGCATCCGAGTCTCACCCTCGACCCTCACTCCATCACGATAGATCACCCGGTCATCGCCGTCACCGACTTCTCCAAGAGAAACGGAGACCTGCGAGTGCAGCCGACCAGTCTCTCCACCTTCAACCCAAATCCTTCGCCTTCCACGTTCAGCGAATCGGACCTCGAGGGCCACTTGGTATGACTGTAAGCCACGGGCTCTTCTTGTGCTGCTGCTGCTGCTGCTCTCTCGAACTCGCCCGCAAAGCAGCAGCAACGGCAGCAACAGCGTCATGCGTCTGGTCCGAACGAGGAGAAACTGGGAACGAAAAAAAGAGAAATAATCAACTCGTTATTGCGATTATTATTAGTGAAAGTGAATCCTCTTCCGAGAGTTCCGAGAGTTTTGAGGCTACTCTCTCATTTTATGATTTCATTTTCCATGAAAGGAGGCTACTCGTTTCTAGAGTTAACTAAGACCGTTTTCGACTGAGACTTACTGTTCACAAGAACTCCCCTGTATATTTTTTATTTTGCAGTACTGTGTAAAAAGCAAGAGTGACCTCCATTATGGAAGTACATGACTACAAAATGAAGCATTTTCTAATATGCTTGTGTAACCAAAGAAATGCATTTTCTTAAAAATAAAAAAATGACGCACGTGTACTTTGGTGCGATGAAGCAGCTTTAAGCATAAATATATATATTATATTATAAACTTGTAATCTGTGTGACACCGTGTGCTGTTTATGGGACCCAAGCGTGTTTGTGTGATCCATTGCATGACGATGGTCGAGACTGCAGTCCAGACGACACTGCAGACGATTGAATCCCTCTCTTTCCAAGAATTACTCAAAAGAAAGTTGAACGTTCGCTCAGCTGTGATGTACGAATGCTTTTTTGTACTGTACCGTTTGTGGATTCTAGTTGTCATCCAACTTTTAGGGATGTTCATATTAGTTGTGAATGGATTTTTTGTTTTTTTGTTTTTCCTTTCTGAGAGAGAAGGGTGTCATTTAGAATCTCATTAGCGTATTATTTATAATTATTTATTTCAGTATTTTGCGGTGTTTGTTGATCGTTACCCTCCCCAGCCCAGTTTGCTTTGTTAAAAGTTTTTTTTTTTGTTATTTTAGCCTTTTTTTTTTATATTGTACAATAAGGGTTTTTTCGTGCGTGAAGAAAGAGCTCATAAAATCACAGTTCTCCTTATACGCAGGTGGAATACTATTTGCGCCGCTAATTTTAAAGTTAATGGTGTACCTTTTAATGGAGGGGTCGATGGCCCTGGGGTACGAAACTCTTGGGGACTCCTAGTTTGCACCTCGAAACAGCAAAAAAGAAAAAGACTGAGAGGGGAGACTTTCAAAACTTTTAACGAAAGGGCCACATGGTGCCACCGGCGATGCTCAATCCTAATTGACACCGCCAAGACAGTTGTATCAAGGAGGAATCAAGGGATTTGTTTTTTCGTAGCGACAGAAGGGTTGGGGGGGGGGGGCTAATTACCAACCTCCTTCCCCCGCCCCCTTCCTCCCCCTCACGAATAGATACCCCATGGGAAATCCTTTCCTATAACTCTCATTATAAAACGTTTTAATCCTTGTATGAAGTTTATGAAAAAAGCGATTTTGCCTCTAGAAGAAAAATACAATGAGGGTTGCTACGTACTGGACGCGTATGTGTTAATAATATACATCTGTGTGGGTGAAATCGTTGTTTTTACCCAAAAGGTGTTGAGCGTAAAAATCTGGTGGAGGGGATTGTCCATGGCATTCAAGATTGTTGTCAGGCCACCGATACACTCATTAAATACTTAATGCATTGGAAGTTTAAGTCGGAACCCGATGGTTGTTACATGGAAGTGAAATTCCGTTGCAGAGAAAAGTCTGATAATGTGATGACAGTGGTCTGGTTTCTTGCCGATTCAAGCAAAATTCTTGCGCGATTTTATAAGTTTGAGAATAAACTCGCCAAGCAATGCAGGCAATCTGAAATTCGTTTTTTAGATATACGGATCATTCTGCAGACATGAACGCCAGAAAAGCAAAATATATATATTTTTAATTTAGATAAGACCTGGTACTATCATTCTAAAGATTTGTTTATCGCTTTAATGCCACTAACAGAGAATGTATGATAATTGAGTACAAAATGGGTGAATGCCCGGGCTTACGACAAGGGCATCATAAAGTCAGGGAAATTCCAACAAGAACGGTTAAAAAGGCCACAGAAATTTTCACGAGAGGGAAAGGTTCACGGAAAGTAGGGTAGGAATAGAGGTAGGCAGGAAAATTCGTACAGTTTCTAGGAAGACTTACCATAAGGTTCCACAGGAGAGGGAAAATGGACTGAATTTTTTTTTTTTCAGAATAATGCAAACTTTCTTCTCCCCAAAGGAGACAGTGCGCAGGGCTTGACTTTCCCCACTGCTTGATGCAGTCAACCAAATACAATTTTTGTGGAAGAAGAAATCACAACATGAATGGTCTAATCTAAGCTCTTCCAAAATAACCAGGGAAAAATAGAGTAATTTTTGAAAAAGATAATTAGTTCTTCCAATTGAGATTTATTTATTTTTTTTTTTTTTTTGTCGTCCCAGTATATGTTATTTCAAACTTATACGAAGGGATTTTTGGAACTTGGGTGTCGCTAATGTAAGCTATTGTCAATCGAATAGGTCTATTTCCGGACTGGAGACAGCATAACTGATTGAGTGTTTTATCTTATCCTCTGGGAGGGTGTTATCAAAGAGTAAAACGCTAATTTATATAATATGAAGCTATTGAGTGTATAAACCGTGTGTATATATATATAAATTACTGTAGACTACGTCATGAACTTGAGAAAACACTTCTAACGAAAGAATATGAATGAATATAATTAGCAAGCTTTATTTTTATATAGATTCCCCTGTTCTAGCAATCAACAGATGTCTGTCTTTTTGGCAGTAGTCCAACTTTCATTTTCGTTTCGGCATTCTGCATCGACTTATTTCCACGATCTATTTCTCAAACGCCAGAACTTTTGTTTATTTGGCGTCTTTTGGCGTTACGAAATTTCCCCCCTATGTTTCATAGCATTGTTACACAAAAATCTTCTTTTTTCCCCCCCTTATTCTAGTCATAGCTGATATTTTATAATTTCATTTCCTCTCGAGAGGGGCACTGACTACCATGTTTTTTCTCTTTACTTTTTGAAGTTTTAGTTTACCCCCAATAAGCCTGGTCAGTTGAAGACTTGCAGTGCTCTTGATGGGAAACCGACAATTCTGTTGCTTTCGGACACCCTAAATTGCCTCCGTCAAGCTTTAAGTTACGTGACGCCACGTAGATGATGATGGCGATGGTAGTTCCAACTTCTCCTAGCTCTGTTTTCTATCGACTTTCCAGCATAATGCCCGGCAACGTGAACGGGGATATTTTTTGTTCTTATTGGTTATTTCGACGCGAGACTAGCTTCTCGGATACCTGTTGAAACGTGTGTGTATGAATATATATATATATATATATATATATATATATATATATATATATATATGTGTGTATATATATATATATATATATATATATATATATATATATATATATATATATATATATATATATATATATATATATATATATATATATATATATATATATATATATATATATATATATATATATATATATATATATATATATATATATATATATATTCTGTTAAACCAGAATTCCATTTTGGCGTCTTCATGGCTCCTTTTATTAATATATATATATATATATATATATATATATATATATATATATATATATATATATATATATATATATATATACTGTATAATTAACTGTAATGCATACGCATCTATGTGTGTGAAATGTGCATATATACATAATACACATACAAAAGTGTGTGTACTTTATATATACGTATAGTAAGCGATCATTAAAAAAAAACTAATACTATACACTATGTGTCTGTAAGACTTATTCGTAAAAAGGTTTTTTGATAAGTGACATAAAAAGGTTTTGATACTGCGTTTTTTATATAAGTAGCTTTGACCAACCTTGTAGAAATATATGCCCATATACAGACAGAAGAGTTGTTTTTACGTGTTTCTCTTTCTCTCTCTTTCTCTCTCTCTCTCTCTCTCTCACTCTCTCTCTCTCTTTCTCTAGAGGTTGCTGTGCCAAGCTGCCTCTTGCGATATTATTAAACTTTAAAAAAAAGAAAAAACTATATTGAGTCTGCATTTTGGAGTACTTAATTCCATTGTTCGTGCGTATGTTGCCATGTTCATTAGTGTACTATACTTAATAAATATCTGTGCATTTATATTATATATATATATATATATATATATATATATATATATATATATATATGTATATGTGTATATAGATATATGTATATGTATATATATACAGTATATATAATATATGTATAGATATGTATACATATATGTATATATATACATATATTTATATATGTATATATATGTATATATACATACAGTATATATATATATATATATATATATATATATATATATATATATATATATATATTTATTTATATGTATGTATGTATATACAGTATATATATATATATACATACATATACATATACAGTATATATGTGTATATATATATATATATTTATATAGAGAGTCGTTCAGGTTCTGTCTGGTGTAAATGAGACTGGAATGTCTCCAGCTGTGTCCTGTGAAGATTATATTTTGTCGATAACCTTCCAGGTCTGGAATGGTTAATTACTGTCCTTCAGAGATTTATTATTATTATTATTATTATTATTATTATTATTATTATTATTATTATTATTATTATTATTATTATTATATTCCCAAATGGAGTGAAATGTTAAGGAGTGAATCCAGGAAATTACCGTAAGGAAAACAATCTTCCTCAGGCACCTCCAATTTACGTCAAATGTGAAAGGAGTAATCATCTAGAAATTTGGGAAAATCATCGACTGGACTGTGGTTCCTTACCGTAAAACGTTCAAGGGGAAAAATATTAAATATTTCCTGGTGTTTTAACAGGAAAAATATATGTATTATAAATTTGAAAAATAGGATTTGGGTTTGACTATCACGTAAATGATTATTGTACAATTACGCAGATGAATATTAAGTAAAAAAAACCTTTGCTTGTGACAAATTACCCGTGTATAAAAAAAAGGACATTTTAGGAAATTCTTCATGTAATCTGGTTTTATTCATATACATACATAGTATATCATGTATAGATAGTTTCTGTACTGCTCCTACTAGCCTCCATTCACTCCAACTGCGTCTCTCTCTCTCTCTCTCTCTCTCTCTCTCTCTCTCTCTCTCTCTTTGTGTGAATCAAAAAGTCTTTCTGCTGTCGACACTGATGCTTTAATGCATCTTCCTATACATTTATTACTTAGCTTATATAACATTACCCTTCCAGATCTACCTCTCACTGTACCCTTCTATCTTGAAGAGGGTTGAAATACACAAAACATTGCCCTCATCCTGACTCTCTCACCTCCCAACCCCACCACCCCCCCAAAAATAACCCACCTTCCAGTATACTGGAGAAAGGAGTGAAATGCAATTCCAGAGGGGAAATCGTGTGTACATCGTTCCCCGATACTAGTCAAAATGGGAAAACACGCATTTCAAACTCCAAGCCGAAATAAAAACACAAATATAGACGTAATATATATAAATATATTAAATATAATATACGTAAGGGAAGCGGACTACACAACAACAACAACAACAAAAATGCTTGCTCGAAAACATCATTTATTCCCCCATTCACCACAATCCCCTTGTTCCCTCCCCTCTGCTTTCACTATCACTCCCAGAGACCCACCCCTCCCACCTTCTCTGTCCCTCACTGTCACCAGTAGCATGTAAGAACATTTTTTTGTAAATATTTGTACATTCTGTACCATATTGTAACAAAAGTGTTTTGTATAAACAAATAAATGTCAAATGTATATGTATGTCTTCTTTTATTAAGCAGATCCTTCAGGAGGGCGGAGTAGGATAAGGTTTCGAATTGGGAACAGGATGAGAGTCGAGAGGAATTGGCGGGGAAACGAAATCTGCTGTACGGAAGGGGCAGGAAGCAATAAAATTATTTCTTAAATATATTTACGTCTTGCGGTGATTACTGCTTGTTGTAATGACCCAACTCAGTCGAGCTGCGGCCAACCCACAAAATTCGTCAAGAAAAATCCTAAAATATGGAGCTAAGTTAAAGAGAAATGACCTTAATTAGGATTGTTCTGACGGAGAAACTGATCAAAGGAAGCAGCAAAAAGGTCAATCTCCCGGAGGAGGTCAAATGGCAAGAGGAAGAGAATTTCACAAACTGATGACAGGAATAAAGGATAAATAAAGAATTTCACAAACTGATGGATTAAAGGATAAATAAAGAATTTCACGAACGCACGACAGAAATAAAGGTTAAATAAAGAATTTCACAAACTGATGATAGTAAATAAAGAATAAATAAAGAATTTCACAAACTGATGAGAGGGATAAAGAAAAAATAAAGAATTTCACAAAATTATGATACTAATAAAGGATAGGGAATTTCACAAACTGATGACAGAAATAAAGGATAAATAATTTCACAAACTGCTGACAGGAATAAAGAGTACATAAAGAATTTCACAAAATTATGATAGTAATAAAGGAAAATAAAGAATTTCACAAACTGGTGATAGGGATAAAAAAAATAAAGAATTTCACAAATTAATGACAGGAAGAAAGGATAAATAAAGAATTTCACAAACTGATGACAGGAGTAAAGGATAAATGGTGGCAGGTGCCGATAAAAAGGTGGGGTTTCAATATCATCCATACAACAACATACTGTAATATACAAAGCACGACGAAATTATAAAAAAAAAAATATTGCATACACAGTTCCCATCTGAAACGAAAATATGCTCAGTTCTGTTAATATTTTGACTGACATTCTGCAGCCATCTAAGATTTAAGAAAAATAAAACAAAAAATTATTAATAAAAAATTGTTTTAACTATAAAATCAATATTTAAAGTTTAAAGGTTTGTTATGCGACCTGAAAATGGAAGGATTATATTACCTTTGTAATCAGTTATCATATTATGGTTCCCGGTATCTGTTGAAATAATCCTCAGGAATTTAACTGCAGTCCCCAATAAAGCTTCTCCCTGGGGTCATATACTGTATATACATACAGACACACACATACACGCACAAATATATATATAGTATATAATATATATAATACAAATATATAATATATATATATACATGTACATATATATATATATATGTGTGTCTGAGTATGTAAATCTAATTTTGATTTTAATGTACGTGAATAAATTATGCACTGATAAAACTGTCAATAATCGTATGCGGCTGCTCGAAAATGAAGCAAATTTATCCACGAATCAAAAAAAAAAAAAAAAAAGGAATAAACGATTCCCAGGGACACTCCTTCCCAAGAAGTCGCGCAGCCTAATATTTCTCATAAGAGCCACCGTAATTTTGCCACTTGAAGCTTTGCTGGACAGTGATTGATACATACCATCTGTCACCGTGAAGTATGTCCCCTTGACCCTTTATTGGATAAGAAAAGAATCCGGGTTTCATGAGTCCGAATAAAGAAAAGAATCCGGGTTTCACGAGTCCGAATTTTAGTGCTGACGCAATGAATTTTTTTTCTTTTTTGGTGGGGGGGGGTGTCGAAGCGTTCTTTAGCCACTGCCCCCCCCCCACAACACTTCCTATTGAACGCGCCGCACTCGCGCCAAATTATTATAACGCAACGATTGTGAAATTAGTTCTGACCTAATTTGTTTATAATTCCTAATTAAATTTGCTAATCTCTGCCCTCATCTGATTTACTGTGATTTGATTAGCCGACAGCGTTCGTTTCGAAATAAGCAGGCGACTGCCAGTGGGATAAACAGCTTTAGGCGGAAGCTTGTTGCTTCCAGCTGATTTTCACACATCGCCCAGTTCCGGATTCTGCGCGTCGTTTTTCCCCATTCTTTTTCTACGTCATTACTGCAATGAAACAGATAGACAGAGTCCGAATGGACTTCTGTCTATCTGTTTAAAGTATTGCTGTGATGATGACTTTTTCGAAATTATGGTACTTACCAGACTGACTCAGAAAAAAAAGTATTTGACTCAATCACACCAGTTCGTATCAGGAGATTAAAGATCAGTCAAGGATTGTCTCTAACTCTGATCTCAAGTAGTGAAGAAGGTTCACGTATGCTTTTAAGAATTAAGTTCGACCGTCACTCGAGACCCTTCCGACGCTGAATTTTAATGATGACCAAAGTTCATCTTCAAATAAAATACAGACAATGTGAAATTTTCTCTCTCTCTCTCTCTCTCTCTCTCTCTCTCTCTCAGACACCTAGACACTGAAAAACTCCCATTAATTACTGAATATCATTATCATCTCTCTCTCTCTCTCTCTCTCTCTCTCTCTCTCTCTCTCTCTCTCTCTCTCTCTCAAATATATAGCCTTCTCTAGAGCGTCTCACTTCAAATAAAATAGTGTGAAATCTCTCTTAAATATATAGCCTTCCTAGAGCGTCTTACTTCAAATAAAATACAATGTCTCTCTCTCTCTCTCTCTCTCTCTCTCTCTCTCTCTCTCTCTCTCTCCCAACTAGACACTGAAAAACTCCCATTAATTACTGAAAACCCTCCTCCTCTTCCACCTCTCTCTTTCTCTCTCTCTCTCTCTCTCTCTCAAATATATAACCTCCCCAAAGCGTCTTACTTCAAATAAAAAAAAAACCTACCCTTCATCGACATACCCTCGAGGGAAAGGTGATTCAAGATTCACAAGACATCATCAGTGGCACGGATTTTATTACCTGCACCTGCTGGCCGCTGAAGAGACTACACAGTAGAACGCGCGAGAGAGCCGTTTCAAAGGCAAATCCCAATTACTAATACTACTTCCACTACTACCAGAAACTGTCAGGCCAATCCACTCAATGCCTCTATGCCTAAGGATGCTCTCACAGGGGGGAATCCACTTACTGAATTAGGGAGCAGACCGACAGAAACGGAAATGTTAAAAGTTGACGCCCTCGAGGTTTCTGGTAAGGATCAAGTGGAGGCACTTCTTCCTTCCATCCCTTAATTAAGGCTCGTGTGTAAATGCCTAACACTTTCAAAGCGAGTTGAGCACTCCTTTTTTAGCGTTTTTTTTTTTCATAGGCCTAGTTACCGATATGCCTAAAATATTAAGGGAAGTTAAATGAAATCTGGGTTTTCATTTCTCATAATCGTTAGTTTTTTTTAGGGTAATGTATCAGCAGATGCCATATTCATATCCCGTTTAGCGTTTTTTTCATAGGCCTAGTTACCGATATGCCTGGAACACCCTGTACAGAGTAAATACAATTGAAAATACGTATAATAAGGGCAGTTAAGTGAAATCTGGCTTTTCATTCTTCATAATCGTTAGTTTTTTTAAGGTAATGTATCAGCAGATGCCATTTATTCATATCCCTTTCATCTGTGGTTCTTAAAACCTGCTGTAATGTGTCTGAATTAAAGAAATATTCTCGAAAGACAAGAACCGATTCACTTGAGAGCCAGCACCAAGCAAGGAACCTAAAACCAGTTATTTCAGATTAAAGCATTACAGAAAGTGGAAAACTGTTTTGCCACGTTTATTTACAAATGGGCTTTTTATGACCGCTATCGCCCACGCCACGAGCATGAATAACATCTTCTACAACCCGAGTTGCTATAACCGTTCCACTTATGCAAATACAACTGGCCAGATGCACCTTGTTGGAAGATTCCAAAAGTATCGCCCGGTCTTATTCCGGAGAAAATCCATCATTAAGAATATTTGCAGCTCAGGCAGATAAACAAGAATTTTTTATTCATATGGAAGAGCTAGATACCAATTAGAAAGTGAGGCTTTGAGAGAGAGAGAGAGAGAGAGAGAGAGAGAGAGAGAGAGAGAGAGAGAGAGAGAGAGAGAGAGAGAGCAAGCCTTTTAGTGGGGGAAAAGTTAAGACTTGCTAGCATCATGCCTTTTTTCCACCAAGGTGGCGAACTCCCACAGTCGACTAACAACTAGGTTCAAGAAGCACAATGTGTTTTTATCGATGTGTGACCATCCACCCGTTCTAGCCAAGGATTCGAACTTGTGTGCGTCCTTTCACTTTACGGTAAGCGAGAATGCTACCGATCGCAAATTGTATATGAAACGTGCGCGCACAAACGCAACTGGTCTAAAAAAAAAAAAAAAGACAAGAGAAAGGAAAATAGAAAGTGAAAACCATTCCAAAGAACGCTTCCGAATTCATACTCAATACTCGCAGACACAAACACACACATTCTATATCCGAAGCGACAGCTAGAATCAAACGTGTAAAGAGAAAAGGGCAATAAATGGTCAACAGGCAACGTAAAGGGCCCATAAGGGGAACGAGTCCAGAGATGAGAGGGGAAGCGAACTGGTGGGGAATGGGAGGGGGGGGGAGGTTAGAGGAGGGAGGGGATGGGGGGAGGGTGTTGTTTCATTGTTACGCCGAAGGAGGAATACACCGAGGAAAATGGCTGCATGGAATCACCTGTAAATTAAATTGGTCCAATATAGAAGACACCAGATGTGAGTAACTAGACCACAAAAGGTCCGAATTGCGGCAATATTTTTATGCATAGGACGCACGTATTCCCCAGCAGGAGGCATTTGGGACGCCCAAGATGTTGCCTCCTCCCTCGCGGGGAATAGTTCTCATATTGCAAATTTCATACATTGTATTGGAAGCACCTTCGCGGCTCTTCCGATGAAAAGGACAGATATGGCCGCCTGGCCGAAAATTTACTGACGGTAAAAGTAGATTCCATCTCTGTTTTCGAAACGGAAAAAAAAAAGATGGAGCGGGGGAAACGTCGGTATATATTATTTTATATATATATATATATATATATATATATATATATATATATATATATATATATATATATATATATGTGTGTGTGTGTATATATATATATATATATATATATATATATATATATATTATATATATATATATATATATATATATATATATATATATGAGTGTTTGTGTGTATGTGTGTGTGTGATTCCATCTTCTGTTTTCCAAAAACGGGAAAAAGTGATGGTCTCTTCTTTATATATATGTATATTATATATATATATATATATATATATATATATATATATATATATATATATATATATATATATATATATATATATTTACAGCGCAGTATCATTCATTACTTGCTTCATCATGCTCCTTGGAATGACTGAAACGTCTTATATACGCAAAAGTTGTTAATGTACACGGATTGTTGATTATCATCACATAGAGGAATAATTACTACAATATTGAAATTTTAAATGTTTCCTACATGAACCAGGGATCCAGTTGTTATAAAAGGAATGTGAAAACCCGAAGTTACCCCTACTCCTTGACAATCAAGATCAAATCTCGATATACCATTCAGTGAAATACCCAGGAAATTGGAATATGTGGTTTTCTTACAGTGAACAACACAGGTTGCTTTTGTCTGACTGATGGCACAGCAAAACAGTATCTATATTTATCAGAAATTGATACACTAGACGTGAGAAAGCAGCCTATAGTTACGGTGAAACAATGACGCAAGAGTATAATCCCTAAATACAAGAATGCACTGTCAAGGCGTAATGAGGCTTCTTGTCATTTTTTGCATTGAAACTTATGTGAAAGGTGGAACGTATTGGCCAAATACTTTACATTTACACTTATCGAAAAGAAAAATATTAGGTTCACTTTTTCCAACACAATACCTCGTTCCTTTTGTGTGCTGTTTGACTGTGCATTCAAATTAACAGGTCCCTTGCAATAGAGGTGTCCAGTCAGTTTTGGTTTACAGTGTTCTAAAAGCATACTAATCTGTGTCAAAACGGCTTTAACTTATAATTTAGCTTAATCAGCAATGTCTCTTTGATGGTCTGTTAACAAAAAGCTCCTGTGGTGATTCCTCTTCCAGCTGTTATATTTCTCCATAAGTCTTAATGAAAAGCCTTCATGAATGACATTCCTTAGGGGAATGCTGATCATTTTTTGTAAATCTGACCAAGAAGATATAGAAAGTCTTTTATGCTGTACCAAATTTGAGGTGTTACTGTACTGGATGAGCGAAGAGGTACTGAATAACCAACCTGCTTCATGGTGAATTAAGTATTATGTTGAAAAAAAAATTTGTACCACTACAAAATAATAGCTTTTCCATACCACTATAAAATAATAGCTTTTCCAGATCAAATTTTAAAATTTTAGAATTTTTGGTCCAAAACAGTGAAAAATGGTAAAAAACGGTGAAAAGCAGTCAAAAACAAAGAAAATTGGTCAAAAATAGTAACTTGTACTGTTCCTTGGTAAATTTTTTTAGCAAATGACTCTTAACATTAGGGCTCCTGGCTGAACTCTTTCCAAAGCATTAACACATCGTCAAAGATGTATTCCATTAGTACTTTAGCTGAGATTTAAGATCTCCCACTGTTTATATTTTCCTGGATCTTGTGCTGTGAAAGTTCGCCATGTCGCTTCTGTCATCTGTCTACAAGACTGCTGCTGTTTGGAACGGAAAGAAAGTAAATTGTGTTACCTAACTAACACATAGTTCACTCAACGTTCGAACGTGTAAATATTTGTAAAAAAAAGGAAAAAAAAAATCTTACTGTTCCCGTTCCTTTGAACGGGACCAAGCTGTGTACAGGGTAATTTAGGATACTCTGAATTACGACAACCACACTGAAAATGGCTTAAAATTCTTACCGGTCCTATCAAGTCACAGCAAATTTAGCTCGAAACCCTTAGCAATAAGCGGGATTATACTGTTAACTTTCTTGTACTGTCTTTGCAGACAGGAAAAAAATAGAAGCATTTCCATTTCATCAGCTGATTACATTTTAATTTATGATGGAGGAGAACAGAGAATATCTGTAGTATTTCAGCATCGGTACTTCAGCATTTTAACAATGAAAGATACGATTGTAATTAAATTGCTATTTTACATCAACTTCCTGATAATTAAGTTTTTATTGCGTTAAAGATAATTGCGTGTTCAGCGTCTATTAAAAGGGAGGCTATTAATTCTAAACAGCTCTGCTGTAAACAGTGTTTTTATATCTAAATTAATTACTTCAATCACTCATTAGGAAAATTCTTTTTCAAATAATGAGAAAATCACATCCAAAAAAGACAATATTCCATGAAGAAAAATTCGTATCATGCAGAAATACAATTTATTGCAAAAAAATTTTGATTATCCTTGAGTTTGTAGAATCATAAAATTTCTCATTTTCATGAAGAGAGTTACAGTCACATTAAAAGAAGGCTACAGCAAAACCCAAAACCAGCGAAAGCGAATCAAAATTTGATGAAATTGGTTACAGTTATTCACATATTATGTATTAGTAAGCGGTTTAACGCTCGATTCGTAAAAATGTGGCAAAATCATGGGGCAGCTGCAGAGAAAAATTTAAATGATGGGGCAGCTGCAGAGAAAAATTTAAATGATGGGGCAGCTGCAGAGAACAAAATTAAATGATGGGCAGCTCCAGAGAAAAAATTAAATGATGGCCAGCTGCAGAAAAAAATTAAATGATGGGGCAACTCCAAAGAAAAAATTAAATGATGGGACAGCAGCAGAGAAACAATTAAATGATGGGGCAGCTGCAGAGAAAAAATTAAATGATGGGGCAGCTTCAGAGAAAAAATTAAATGATGGGGTAGCTCCAAAGAAAAAATTAAGTGATGGGGCAGCTGCTGAGGAAAAAATAAAATGATGGGCACCTCCAGAGAAAAAATTAAATGATGGGGCAGCTCCAGAGAAAAAATTAAATGATGGGGCAGCTCCAGAGAAAAAATTAAATGATGGGGCAGCTCCAGAGAAAAAATTAAATGATGGGGCAGCTCCAGAGAAAAAATTAAATGATGGGGCAGCTTCAAAGAAAAAATTAAATGACTGGGCAGCTCCAGAGAACAAATTAAATGATGGGCAGCTGCAGAGAAAAAATTAAATGATGGGGCAGCTGCAGAGAAACAATTAGATGATGGGGCAGCTGCAGAGAAATAATTAAATGATGGGGCAGCTGCAGAGAAATGCTGAGAAAAAATTAAATGATTGGGCAGCTGCAGAGAAACAATTAAATGATAGGGCAGCTCCAGAGAAAAAATTAAATGATTGGGCAGCTCCAAAGAAAAAAAATTGAATGGTTGGGCAGCTGCAGAGAAACAAATGATGGGGCAGCTCCAGAGGAAAAATTAAATGATGGGGCAGCTCCAAAGAAAAAATTAAATGATTGGGCAGCTGCAGAGAAACAATTAAATTATGAGGCAGCTCCAGAGGAAAAATGAAATGTTGGGGCAGCTCCAAAGAAAAAATTAAATGATGGGGCAGCTGCAGAGGAAAAATTAAATGATGGGGCAGCTGCAGAGAAACAATTAAATGATGGGGCAGCTGCAGAGGAAAAATTAAATGATGGGGCAGCTCCAAAGAAAAAATTAAATGATTGGGCAGCTGCAGAAAAAAAATTAAATGATGTAGCAGCTCCAGAGAAAAAATTAAATGCTGCAGCAGCCACAGAGAAAAATTAAATAATGGGCAGCTCCAGTGAAAAAATTAAATGATGGGGCAGACCCAGCGAAAAAATTAACTGATGGGGCAGCTGCAGAGAAAAAATTAAATGATGGGGCAGCCCCAGAGAAAAAAAAATAAATTATGGGGAAGTTCCAGAGAAAAAATTAAATGATGGGGCAGCTCCAGAGAAAAAATTAAATGATGGGGCAGCTCCAGAGAAAAAATTAAATGATGGGCAGCTCCAGAGAAAAAAATAAATGATGGGGCAGCTCCAGAGAAGAAATTCAATAATGGGGCAGCCCGAGCGAAAAAATTAAATGATGGGGCAGCTCCAGAGAAAAAATTAAATGATGGGGCAACTCCAGAGAAAAAAATTAAATTATACGGCAGCTCCAGAGAAAAAAAATAGATGATGGGGCAGCTCCAGAGAAAAAAATTAAAAGATGGGGTAGCTCCAGAAACAAAAATTAAATGATGGGGCAGCTCCAGAGAAAAAAATAAATGATGGGGCAGCTACAGAGAAAAATTAAATGAAGGGGCAGCCCCAGAGAAAAAGATTAAGACAATGGTCATTACCATTCTCGTACTTTATTTGCCGAACCGTGGATGAATTTCGTGTTGAAATCTTCAGCAATAGAAGCCTCCCCATGCGCACGACTCCAGTGATTCAATGTATTGCAAGAACCGACAAGAAGCAAGAACACAAATCATTGACTAGCCCTCTCGGATATATCATATTTGCACAGTGATGATTTGTATATTAAATAAGCACACATACACATACACACACACACACACACACATAACACATATATATATATATATATATATATATATATATATTATATATATATATATATATATATACATATATATATGGGTGTTGACAAAGGGTCGATTTTTCCAGTTCTCAGCAGCTGTCCAGGCATGAGTTGCTAGCCCCATGCCCTTGACCACAGCTGACCTTAGTATGCATTAACAGCTGGGTCAACTGCAGGACAGTAGGTAGAACTGAATAATGAACTATTGTGATTACAAGTCCAAGGCTCAACTACATGTATGTATATATGTATATATATATATATATTATGTATATGTATATATATATATATATATATAGGGCCATGTATATATATATATATATATATATATATATATATAAATATATATATATATATATATATATATATATATATATATATATATATATATATATATATATATATATAAAAATATATATATTTATATATATATATATATATATATATATATATATAAATATATATATATATTTATATATATATATATATATATATATATATATATATAAATATATATATGTGTGTGTGTTTATTTATAATCTATCAACTTTATCCTCAGCCAGATAATGATCAGAATTACATCCAGTCACTCTTCTTCCCACCATTACACTCATCAACCTACTTTCTAATGGCAGTTTTTTCACCTTTTTTGTTTCCCAGTTACACTTACGAATATCCTGATTTGAAATTCGCATATTTCCAGCATTCAAGCTAGTTTCCAACCACTATTCCAAAAGGCTCTCCATTCTTCTTTACTCCAGGAATACCACACCTGTCATCTATGACAACTGGTCTGTCACCTACCTTTGCACGAAATCACCTAGCACAGCCACCCTGTCTCGTTTACCAAACCCAGCCAGCCGCAGACTCACTCTCTGCTCAGAGTTACTTTCACTCACATTCTTTTCAATTTCAGGGTCACAATTGTACACTCAGGAACATAACTTTAATTCCTGCCTCCTTCGATCTTATTCAAGTCCTCAGACTAACACATCTGTTAGTCTGCCCTGTCCCAAAAGTCTTCTTGGTATTCTAAACACGCCCACTACCTTGCTCTGCATATTTCAACCTTCCCAGACACACCCTGGACAAGCTTGGCTTTTACAAAAGGAACTGACAAAAAAATCCTGCTTTCTCTCCAGACACAAATCAACTACCATACAATTTTTCACTTCTGTACCACATCCAAACTTTCATACAAAGTGTTTGTTTGTTTGTTTGCAAACTACAACGGCCAACATGCAAAGAACTGATGACTTCTCGATTCAGTCTTAATTTTTGGATTCATTATCCCTCCGAAAACCTAAAATTCAAATTTGGAAATGAAACGAAAATACGTCCGAACACCGGATTCGAAGCTGGTTTATGAGAAGCGACAGCCTAACACTGAGCCACCTGCGTTGTCACAGACAAGAATTTATTACAGCTCATGTGACCATCAAAAATGTTGAAACCAGCCATATTTTACCAGAGGCAAAATTGACCCATCCCCGCTCTAATGTCATGTTAAGATGTCCTTTGCTTCTTGGCTGAAATGTGTGAAATTAAGTTCTCATATTCACCAAATCTATGTAAATGCAAAACTGCATATTATCTCTCAACTTCTCGATGCCCTCAAATCTTTTGGGGTACGTTTTCCAACCAAGCATTCACAATTTGGAAAGGAAATTAAATTCCTCCGCCTTGCCAAGGTTCGAATTTGGCTAGAAGGAACAGCAGTCTAACGCTAATCTACCCACGCCTATCAGAAACAGGCACAATTAATCTTAGCTCACCCCTACGTATTATACATGATGAATAGAAATTAACCCATTCCCTCCTGGATAGCATGATGTTAAACTATTTTTTTTTTTTTTTTTGAAGAAAGGCAATTATGGAATATACTCGTTACATTTACCAGAACGAGCCTAAATACCTACCCTCCAACATCCAATGAACTCTTGACTCCTCAGTTCCCCATTGCGTTTTGGATACGTTTTCCGGTGAAAACCTGGAATCCAAACCCAGGAATGAAATGAAGAAACTTTTCCCACGCCCAAGATTCGGGCTGAGTTAGGAGAAACAGCATCCCAGCATCAACCACCCATGCTATCACGGAGGTTTGGAATTCCTCTCCTCCTGGTGTGGTGGAGTTTCTTCGTTTTATCTTGAATTCGGAAGTTTTCCAATGGAAAAGTATCCAAAACAGTTAAGGAATAAAGACGTTTACGAGTTCATCGCATTTTGACTCTTGTAGTTATTGAAAAATAACCAGTAAATTCTACATGAGTTAGGAGAAGAATAAAACGTGCTAAACATGACGTTACAGAATGAGGAAGGGTTTATATCATCTCACATTAAATAGATCTGAATGACAGATAGCGTACGCAGCTATGTGAAGAAAAATTCTTACCTTTCATAACGTGATGGTTAGTTGAATAATGGACTGCCAAATCTCCTTCTCCTAGTCCGAATCATAGCATGGAGGATGTGCTTCTTCATCCCATTCCCAAATTCCGATTCCAGCTTTTAAGTGGAACACTTAACCGAAAAATATACGGGAGCCATTGCATTGTTATAGTTGTGGCGAATGTAACCAGATTTCATACCTTTCAGCCAATTGGCAAAAGGTAATTTCGTTACGAGTAAAATACAACCGTGAATTGGATACATTATGTACTTTATAAACTGTAATGAATTTTCACCTGTGATACCATGTTTTCTTTAGTGCTGGACAGCGATTTCTCGTTTCCCCGGTTAGAATCTTGGCGTCCAAAAAGGGTTTCTCCATTTCGTTTCATTATAGACGTTAAGCTTTCATGAGACGGAACTTTAAATAAGTAAAAAATGAGCCGAAGTTTCTTCGGCGCAATCGAGTTTTCTGTACTGCAGTTACTGCGTATAATCAAGGCCACCGAAAACAGATCTATCTTTCGGTGGTCTCGGTATAATGCTGCATGACCGCGGCCCATGAAACTTTAACCATGGGCCTGTGGTGGCCTATCCTATATCGTTGCCAGAAAAATGATTATGGCTAACTTTAACCTTAAATAAAATGAAAACTACTGAGGCTAGAGGGTTGCAATTTGGTATGTCCGATGATTGGAGGGTGGATGATCAACGTCCCAATTTGCAGCCCTCTAGCCTCAGTAGTTTTAAAGCTCTGAGGGCGGACAGAAAAAGTGCAGACAGAAAAAAGTGCGGACAGAATAAAGTACGGACGGACAGACACAGCCGGCACAATAGTTTTCTTTTACAGAAAACTACGCCAGGACTGAGACAGTAAAAGTTCGAACACTAAGAATGTTATGCACTGTCCAAAGTCGGACTAGATTACCTAAATTCTGTGCAACGTGTGGACGACGGCAAGCCTAACGTGGAGGGGACTGCCTGTGAAGTATATAAAGGCTACAAAGAGAAATCAATATATATATATATATATATATATATATATATATATATATATATATATATATATATATATATATATATATATATTTATATATATACAATGAATTTTACTACCAGACACAGAGACCGTGTCGTTGTCCAGTAAAAGGTCACCAGACGGGTAATAATATTCAGTAAGCAAAACCACCGTGAAAATTGAAAAAGCCTTTTTATCGAAAGTTCTCTTCAATTTCCGTGGGTAATTAATGCAACAATGGCTTAATAATAGATCTACCGTTTACAGAATCCCCAGCCTTACTTGAGCAAAAATTGGGTGCAGTTTAGAACATCAAGTGCGGAAGAACCGTGTCAATCACTCGCAACATGTGTGATAGTCATGTGACTTTATAACGTGCAAAAGGTTCCTTGTTTTTCAGGCCCGTCGCTTTTTCCGCATGAAACATCTATTCCGATTTAGTTACGAGAAAAAAAAATCGATTTCAAACGTCAGACCTGACCTTAATAGCAATGACGAATAAAGAGAATTCACGTTCTGATCTGCTTTTCAACTCGTCCATCCATAAAACATGATTTAACTAAACTGGCCCTGGAGCTGTGAAAAATCATTTTGCTTTAAAAAAAAAAAAAAGCTTGAACTCTGACCTATCAGGCCAGTGAGTCATTAAAGTTAACTTTACCAAAAGGAAATTAGTTTGCAATTTTGAACTCATTTTTCATAATGTTGTTTCTACGGCAATTGGTGTAGCCATACAAGTATACAAATGGTTTTCAGGCAGGGGAAATCTGTTTTCCTTTGAAATAAAGATAAGCCTTTCGGACTGTCTGGTGAAGAGTTAAATCATCATTATCATCGTTCATGTTAAAACAATTTAAGTTAAAATTGTTTTAACATGAACGATGATAATGATGATTTCAATATATGTACACATATTTCACTGTAAGAAAACTTGATAGTCTACTGACTGACTTACTCTATTAAAGGAAAGGAAACGCGGCCAGGAAATTCGGTCCATCTGTGTCATGGAGAATAATTGTCAGTGATATTCCTATGCGAGTACTTAAGTGTCAATTAACTACTCTCTATACAATGGTGATACCTGTTTATTACCTTTAAATGATGACTTAAATATGTCTTCGTTAACTCGAAAACAACCGACTTCCAGGCCATGGACTCATCTGGCCTCATTTCCTCTCAGTTTCCTTACATCATCTGCATGACATCATTTCCTCTCAGTTTCCTTATATCATCTGCATGACCTCATTTCCTCTCAGTTTCCTTATATCATCTGCATGACCTCATTTGCTCTCAGTTTCATTATATCATTTGCATGACCTCATTTCCTCTCAGTTTCCTTATATCACCTGCATGACCTCATTTCCTCTCAGTTTCCCCATATCACCTGCATGACCTCATTTCCTCTCAGTTTCCCCATATCACCTGCATGACCTCATTTCCTCTCTGTTTCCCCATATCACCTGCATGACCTCATTGGGTCTCATTTCCTCATATCACCTGGATGACCTCATTTCCTCTCAGTTTCCCCTTATCACCTGGATGACCTCATTTCCTCTCAGTTTCCCCTTATCACCTGCATGACCTCATTTTCTCTCATTTTCCTCATATCCCCTGCATGACCTCATTTCCTCTCAGTTTCCTTATATCACCTGCATGATCTCATTTCCTCTCAGTTTCCCCATATCACCTGCATGACCTCATTTTCTCTCACTTTCCTCATATCTCCTGCATGACCTCATTTCCTCCCAGTTTCCCCTTATCACCTGGATGACCTCATTTCCTCCCAGTTTCCCCTTATCACCTGCATGACCTCATTTTCTCTCACTTTCCTCATATCTCCTGCATGACCTCATTTCCTCTCAGTTTCCCCTTATCACCTGGATGACCTAATTTCCTCTCAGTTTCCCCATATCACCTGGATGACCTCATTTCCTCTCATTTTCCTCATATCACCTGGATGACCTCATTCCCTCTCATTTTCCTCATATCACCTGGATGACCTCATTTCCTCTCATTTTCCTCATATCACCTGGATAACCTCATTTCCTCTCAGTTTCCCCAAAAGTGCTTCAGAGAAGAATTGTTAAGATAAGTGAGGTCTAGGCAGTTGACCTGACGAATAACCTTTGGTTCAGTCTTATCTGTTAAGTATGAGAAGTGAAAGCACCGCCACTCCGACGCTGAAACATTATTCTGAACATGGAGGAAAAATAAAACTCAGTTTCTTTGGACATAGAAAATATTTCAAAAGCTGGAGGAAACAATACTTTTTAGAAACTAACTTAGTAGTACGAACTATTTAGTTACAAGGCAAAATATGTAATGCATGCCTGTAAAATTCTACTACAGGAGAGAGAGAGAGAGAGAGAGAGAGAAGAGAGAGAGAGAAGAGAGAGAGCTAGGGCAAAATATGTAACGTATGCCTGTAAAAATTCTATTTAATGGGGGGAGAGAGAGAGAGAGAGAGAGAGAGAGAGAGAGAGAGCTAGAGAGCAAAATAAGTAACATGTAATATATGCCTGTAAAATTCTATTAATAATGGAGAGAGAGAGAGAGAGAGAGAGAGAGAGAGAGAGAGAGAGAGAACAAAATATGTAATGTATGCCTGTAAAATTCTATAATGGAGAGAGAGAGAGAGAAAGAGATGTAATGTAGACCTGTAAAAGAGAATGAGAGAGCAGAGGGCCAAAATATGCAATGCCTGTAAATTCTACTTAATGGAGAGAGAGAGAGGCTAATCAAGATTTTAATAACGTAGCGTATGCATAAAATGTACACTATGTGCGGTAAATACATTTACAATAGAAAGTTCAACTCGAGTGGCACAATACACTCGCATTCATATCGGGCCTTCGCATTTCCATACGGAGACTTCATATAAACATTCATTATTCTGGATATGTAAAAATCGGTACCAGAGGGACAAATATGGAAAAGCGAAATCTATCCCGTGTCTCCCGGAAAACAAGTTCGTCCGGCATAAATGCAAAAAAGAAAAAAAAAAATCGTGGGAAAAAATATGCCGGACGAAACAGCGCTCGGCGATTTCCCTATGTATATGAAATACGCACAAAATATTTCCATTTTTTTGAGGAGTAAGAATATAATTTCCGTGGACGACGACGTTTTCGAAAAGAAATATATTTTAAATTCCTGAGGTTTTGAAAAAAACGGAGAAAGGGCTGGAATTGGATGCTAGAACGAACACGGTTTTTATTTATTGATTTATTTACCTTTTATTTATTTATAATTTTAATTTTTTACTATATTCAGAAGGCTTCCACGTCCCTTTCAAGACCTTGTAAGATTTAAGAGGTAGTTTTTCAACAATTACTACTCAATAATTACCTTGAGCTTGTTTCTGTGCCTTTATAATAATAATAATAATAACTTCACAATTATAATAATGAGAACATAATATTCATTATAATAGATTTCAAT
>NC_089796.1:74726362-74728862 GCF_040412425.1 Macrobrachium rosenbergii | reverse complement strand
TTTTTATATATATATATATATATATATATATATATGTGTGTGTGTGTGTGTGTGTGTGTGTGTGTGCACGTGCGTGCAATATATTAAAACCTATACTCACAATAAACTAAAGGCAATTACACGCAGAACAGGCGCTATTGTTCTTGTCCACGTAAGGTAATTGGCAGCTAGACCATTACCGGATCGACCATTAAAATGTTTTTCACGTTAACTGAGGTCATTAAGCCAGTACCGAACTACAAATTTCCGGCCTAATCAGCAATGACAGCAAAGCTGTCAATTAAGGAGAATTGCCTTGCAATGGACTTTGCCTCTCTACTTATGCGCTGTCAAATGTTTTTAAGCAGATACCCGCCATAAGTAAACGTAATCATTTGGCAACTTTAGTTCGACGGATGTAAAATATAAATAAAGTTAATTCTTAATAAACTTATGATGTTTAACAGTGTCAAGATAATTTACATCTTATGTGACATTCTGACATGAAAATAAAAGCAGTTTTAGTCTGAATAAGAACTGACAGTTCTTGAAGGAGTATTGTTTCAAGAACGAAGTCTTCACAATAATATTATGAGAATGTGATATATTCTTCAGATTACATATCCAGGGTTTATAACTTGATTTCCGTACATATCCGTTACAGGTCGCACGGCAATTCTGCAATTTAGAGCAGAGAATTGCACTGCAATAAAAACAATAAAAACACGGAAACTATATAACCTACGAAAGACTGAACTGTAGAATTTTTTCGAAGAGCATGCTCACACATTTTGAAAAGAAGGTGCACCTCAGGTGCTACAAAACAAGTTGGAGCTATAATCAGTATTCCAAAAATCCTTTAAAACCAGACCCTCCCACTTGGATTGATCAACACTTATGCTATGTATAAGCTAATGAATATTTTCCACGAACGTGTTTTGAGAAACCAGACCATTATTACACCCTAGTTAATCAACGCTGATTATATTGGAACAAGTACTAAAATTTTTCCACGAATCAATCCTGAGGAAGCCAGATCATCAAACCTGAGATGATCAACAATAATAGTACTTTAAAAATTATCGAAAATTTTCCACGAATGAATCCTGAGAAACCAGACCACCAAACCTGAGATGATCAACAATAATAGTACTTTAAAAATTAGTGAAAATTTTCCACGAATGAATCTGAAACCAGACCTGAATAAAACAAATTTTACTGATACCTGAAAAAGTACTTAATGCAATACCAGCAAGTGGATTCTTAGAAACCAGTCCATCAAACCTGAATTAACCAACCTAGTGCTTGTAAACAACTCGAAAGCAACTTACCGTTTTGAAATCAGTTTCCGTAGCCTGTCTCTGAAATGAGAAAGAAAAAAATTATTTAGAAAAAAATATTTAGAAAATTACAAAGCCTTTTATTCATCAGCACCAACTGGAGACTCTAAAGTTACAAAGCTTTTTATCAACAACACCAACTGACGAATAAAAAATTACAAGCTTTTTATTCAACAACATCAACTGACGACTAGAAAATTACAGAGCTTTTTATTCATCAGCACCAACTGAAGACTAGAAAATTACAGAGCTTTTTATTCATCAACACCAACTGGAGACTAAAAAATTACAAAGCTTTTATTCATCAACACCAACTGAAGACTAGAAAATTACAAAGCCTTTTATTCATCAACACCAACTGAAGAAAGGGTGCTTGGAAGCAGCCCCAAGGTGCGTCAATGATCTCGCTTACATGAGCAAGATATCACTAGACTCAAAAGGAAGATGGCAGTATGCTTGCATTCAAGGTGAGCAACGAGTTTTATGTCTTAAATGGAATATACTGTAGAGTTTAGGCCAAAGGCTAAGCACTGTGACCCATGAGGTCACTCAGCGCTGGAAAGGAAATTGGGCGTAGGTAGGTTTGAAAGGCGTAACAGGAGGAAAACCCCGCAGTTGCATTATGAAGTAATTGTTAGGAGAGGGTGGATAGCAAGATGGTTACAGTAAAAGGAATGAAAGGGGTTGCACAGCTAGGGGACGAAGGGACGCTGCAAAGAGCCTTTAGTAAATGCCTACAGTGCACCCCGTAAGGCGCACTGACGGCACTAACCCCCCGCCCCCCCTTGCGGGGTTTAATGTCTTCATAATATCGTTACCAGACAGCTCGGCGTTTTTATGTTAAAAATTTACGAGACTCATGAATCTGAATGATTTAAGCTGAATTTGCTGCTTCTCCCAGACAGATTTAAGAGCACGTATTCATTACAAGAGAATGCAAACGAAGAAAACAAAGACTGCAAATTATTCTCGAGAAGAAAACAATTGAAATAAGCATAATTAATGCGCGTCGTCCAACTCGTCTTGCTCAGTGTTCATTTACGTGTCACGCCTGGAAGAACAAAGGTAGAGGAAGAAGAACAACAACCAGGAGCATACGCTGGAAAAACTAATTACCGTGATATCTGATGCATTTATTTATGATTACTTATCCTTTTTTTCTTTTAATTTATGATCCTTTC
>NC_089796.1:74718862-74721362 GCF_040412425.1 Macrobrachium rosenbergii | reverse complement strand
CGGAGCAACAACGAGTGAAACGAGAATTATGAAAACGGCCGAAAAATCAAGCAGAAGATAAAAGGTGCATTCGGTAAAACGAAATTCCCTCCACCGTTAATATTAAAACGCGAGCCTTTCTCTTCCGCTGCCTGGAAGCGGTTTTTTCGAACTCTTCCCCCTCCCCGGGATTTTGACCTCACTCAATCTGGTGCTCTCTCTCCCCGAACCGGGATTTTCCTCGACGATTTCGAGATGTCCTAGAAAAAGTGTGAATAGTGTAATAAATAATGTACTTGATGACGTCATTCGATCTCTTTGCACATTCTAAGATGTTTTGGAACGACTCCAACAATTTCGAGAAAGGAGAGGAAGTTGAATCGAATATAGAATTTAGGCCAAAGGCAAAGCACTGGGACCTATGAGGTCATTCAAAGCTGAGAGGGAAATTGACAGCAAAAGGTTTGAAAGGTGTAACAGGAGGAAAACCTCGCAGCCGCGCTATGAATCAATTATTAGGAGAGGGTGGAGAGTAAGATGGAAGAAAGTGAATATGAAAAGAGGTACAGTAAAATGAACGAAAGGAGTTGCAGCTAGGGGCCGAAGGCATGCTGCAAAGAACCTTAAGTAATGCCTACAGTGCACCACATGAGATGCGCTGACGATTCTAACCCCCTAGGGGAACTACTATCATATTAGCCTGTGGAATGCTCAGTCAGTCCACAAAAATCTAAAACTTCCCCCAAACAATTTTTTTTTTTTTAAAGAAAATAACGGTTCCCTGAAGCATCAGTTTTCTATGAAGGATAACTGGCCGGCACACCAGCATTCTTTGGAATCATCCAATAAAGGATGGCATTAAAAAAATCTTTCCCAAAGCAACTGTCAAGAGGGATTTAAGTTGATTTCGACTCTGCTGTAGATATTTCTGCCGAATTCAGGCCATGGGCTTCAAATCGAAATTAGCCCATTCGCTAAATTTGTTTAGGAGAGTTTTATCGAAATCAGCCCATGATAGCTATCCACCAAGTTTGTTTACGAAGGTTTTGTTACTGATCCATACCTTTTTATACTCTCAAATTCAATATTAAGAGATGGACAACGTAGGGTGGTCATATTTACAAACAGGGTTAGTTTTTACACAATCTCTTGTCTATGTGTGTGTATGAATAGCTCTGCAATGTATCTCAAAATAGTATACAAAGTATGCATGCGTATGTATTCTTGTAAGGGTTCCGGATTAAATATAGCCGGAATACTCATTATGAAGTTTGAAACATCAGGAATGATGAAATGCCACCACATTCTTTAGTATGCTGTAACGCATGATTCATGAGCTCACCAACAAAATTTATTCTTAATATATAGGCATGAATCATTTTAGAGAGCTCCAATGGCTTAAAAAAAATCTTATTTTCAAATTCCAAATCAGTTGAGCTTGTCCTAAATTTCGTATTTCTTTTAGGAAGAATTCAGCTAATAAGCACTGGTTCATTTCATGTAGTTTGAATTAGGAGTCCTTATTAAAGATGTTCCTTGGCAGAATAAATCTTTCGAAACCTATAATTCGTACAATCAAGAATGACAATGCAATGTGGATTTGGAAGAATCTAGAGTTTTAGGGAAAATTTACCAGTAAAATCTATTTGCCCATTCTACTTCACATTCTTGATCCAACAATAAGCGAAAAAGAAGGGAACATTTCTGCAAAAATGAAGGAGGCTGCCACCTTGTTAAAAATAAAAAAAAACATTGCCCAGTGAGCAATTAAACTTAGATTGAATTCTAAGGTTGCTACTGATTTTCCTTAGTCTTCTGTGTGCCTAGCCTCGGTAAATGAAGCTAGATAAAGGTGGGCCAGACCAGAATTTTACGGAACAAAAGGAATAAAAATTACAGCTGCGCAAATGAGAATAAGTGAGCAAGGTTACATCCTTTAATGAGGCTGTGAGTTCGCGAAAGCAAGCTAAGAAAATCTCGACGGATTCTCATCTGCTTTTGAAGGCAGTGGTGAAATTCTCTCTCTCTCTCTCTCTCTCTCTCTCTCTCTCTCTCTCTCTCTCTCTCTCTCTCTCTCACACACACACACATATACACAAACTGTGCTTAGAAAAATGCTTAAAAACCTGGAAATGCCCGAAACAGAGGAAAGTTTCTTACTCACTATTCAAAGCAAGAGACGGAAAAGAAGAAAACGTAGCGGGAAGTGACGTAGGTAAAAACAATATGCCTAAAATTTCTATAAAACTAAGAATCGTTCTAGACCAAACTCCAACATTTTAGCGGACTTATTCTTCCACAGGAAATCAACAACAACTATTTCGGGGACCGTTTCCTGCCGTCAATAATTCACCTGTTATTTGGGCGTTTTCTGCCTTATCCTCTCGGGGAACAAGGTGATGCTGTCAAAAACATTAGCCTTACCGAGGAAACGAATAGGGAGGAGAATGAAAATACGTTAAGAACAGCAGCAGCAGCAGCAACAGCAGCAGCAAGCAGCAGCAGCAGCAGCAGCAGCAGC
>NC_089796.1:74678862-74713862 GCF_040412425.1 Macrobrachium rosenbergii | reverse complement strand
TTACTTGGTTTTTATTAACTATGCCTTTTCTGTACGAGAAAGCATCCAAACATCAGCCCTTTCCACTTCTGCGACGGGGGTAACGATTATGATAATTAGAACGAGTTTCAGAGGCGGAGATCTACAAAGGGCGCCGCCGCTGCGAGCGGAGGAAGTGTAAGAAACCGCGGCATGTTTACGGACGAAATTTAATTCGCTTCCTAACCTCCTTGGCAAAGGCGGAGGCATCCTCATTACGGATTTGGAAAAAGAGTCCTCGCGTTTTGCTCCGCAGTTTTTGACTCGGCACAAACGTCATCGCATTTCCGGGCATTCAAAACCTTTGAAAAATCCTCGGCATCTGCAACTCTTTTTGTTTTTTTTTTCTTTGGCTTTTTTTTATTTCCCTGGCGGAAATGAAAGCAAATATAGCTTTTGCTTATGAAACGTCGAAATTGCATTTGCAGGACTCAAAAGGAGGCATAATCTTTGAAGCCTCCGGGCTAGTGCTTGCTATTAAAAATTCCTCCTCTTTTTTAACTTGATTACCAAGAATCACGGGAAGAACCAGCGAGAAAACCAGAGAGAAATAACAACGGAAGAGTGATGAGTCATTTTTAACGCACAAATCTTCATCTCTAAAATCACTGATCCTAACTCTTATTGTATCTGAGGCGAAAGATCTGATCTTTTTAAAGAAAATTTGGCTGTAAAGCCAAGCACCAGGGGGCTTTCACCCTTTCAGCGCTTAATAAGGTGAGTATACCTTAGTTTAACCAGACCACTGAGCTGATGAACAGCTCTCCTAGGGCTGGCCCGAAGGATTAGACTTATTCTAAGTGGCTAAGAACCAATCGGTTACCTACAGCTCATTGTGGAATCCGAACCACATTATACCGAGAAATGAATTTCTATCACCAGAAATAAATTTTCTCATCCTTTCATTGGCCGTGAGACTCGAACTCGGGCCTAATTAGTGAATGCTAGCCGAAACTCTACCGACTCGGCCAACGAGAAAACCAGCGCTAATACATTGAAAAAGAGGAGTTGGATTAGGTTACAACCAAGATGGAAGAAAGGAAAGTAGAACGGTCAATGTTGTTTTAGATTTAGCCCAGCTGGCCTTGTGCCATGGCACGGGCCTGCTTCTAGGGCAGCCCGTAAAATTGGAGGTCAGAAAACGTAATAATTAGTGGATGCAGCTATGGGCCGAAGGTACACTGCAAACAACCTTTAGTATTGTCTACTGTGCAGTGCGTGAGGTGCACTGATGACACTATCCCCCCACGGGGCTAAGGTGGAAGAAAAATGTTTCAAAACAACTCGTTTGTAACCGTGTATTATTCTCTACACTAAACATTAATAACCTTTTCGCGTATTAACTAAATTTCAAAATGTCTTCCTTTTGGTGGAAAACATTTAACGATGCGGACTTTAGATAACTGTTCCTATCCCAAATGTATATATTCTGTCTTTGGTTAGCTTTATAAAAGTTATTAATGCCTTATAAATTTTGCTTATAAAATCATACCGAACGATTTAAAGGGTTGTGACCTTAAATAAACTTTAGCGCACTAGAATGACTATTTGAGAAAACAGCAACAAGAAGAGTAAAACATACCTTTGCATTACAAAGAACAACTGAATATTGATGGTAAGAAATAGCAATATAAATAAAATATAAACGCAATAAACAATCATGAGTACACAGAATCTAAAAAATAAATAACCTGAAGCTAGGACTTCTTCAGCACGCCCTCAAACAAGACAACTCAACCTAAGATTCTGGAGGTCCATGGCGCAGGGCTACGGCACCACCCAAATTTTGAAGACACTGGTCTCATGGTGTACCCATCCAGCATAAGACAACTGAACGAAACGCCACAGAAGACAAAACGACCACAAACAAAAGAGTAACTTAGAACTGAATTGAACTGAATATAGAATTTAGGCCAAAGACCAAGTACTGGGACCTATGAGGTCATTCAGCGCTGAAATGGAAGCTGACAGAAAAAAAGGTTTGAACGGTGTAACAGGAGGAAAAAACCTCAAAGCAGTTGCACTATGAATCAACTGTCAGGACAGGGTGGAGATTAAGATGGGAGAAAGAGAATATGAAAGGAGGTATAGTAAAAGGAATGCTAGGACTGTGGTATTACTCTCATTGCCAATGATGGCGATAAATTAGGGACGCAGAAGAGTCTGCGAGACCGCTTTCACTCGGGGGATATGGGCCAACTCCTCTTAGAATTATTCTTTGTCAAGCCTTCGTTTCTTCCTTTGAAATCACTGCTATGACCCTCTTCGAAGATTGATAGAGCACTAAAGCATACACGGTGCCTGATTCCAAAATTCCACAGAAAAAAAACACGACCAAGGACACGAATATGAGAGTTTTGGCAAGCAGCTGAAACCTTCTATGACAAACCAAGATTCGACAGTCTTGAAACACAAGATTTACTCTGATACAAACACCAATAGTGACACGAGAAGCATAATTTCGTAACACACAAGACAAAAAAACCGTTTTTTCTACTTTTCCGATGTTTAACAGCACTCCCCCGGGTCTTTCTTCTTGCAGGTAGATCTTACAAAGTGGAGACCACAAAGGCCTGCAACAGTTCGCCTGATTCGAACCACAGATGATTTACGTCGTGAGAGATGACGTCTACAACAAGGTCTCTGACTTAGAACTCTATTGCAATAATAGGGTTTCCATTTGAGACACAACAGCCAGCGAAGTTTGTGATTGCTTGCCACATGTTGTGAGTGAGTGGTGAGTGAGCGTGAGTGTGAATATGTTTACAATTTATTCCCAACTAAGTCATGCTTTCTTTCTCCATGCCCCTCGGGGCAAGTTGTTTTATCTTCCTCGTTGCGACGCTGTCAACAGTTTCCTCGAGCATTATTGCCGGAAAACAGACACTGTCAACAGGTTTCCTCGAGAATTAGTGCCGGAAAATAGAGACACTGTCAACAGTTTCCTCGAGAATTGTGCGGAAAATAGAGACACTGTCAAGCAGTTTCAGGAGGTATTAACAGAAAATAAGAGAAACTGTCAACAGTTTCCTCGAAAATTATCGCGGAAAATAGACACACTGTCAACAGTTTCCGAGAATTATTAACAGAAAATAGAGACGCATCAACAGTTTCCTCGAGAATTAGTGCCGGAAAATAGAGACACTGTCAACAGTTTCCTCGAGAATTAGTGCCGGAAAATAGAGACACTGTCAACAGTTTCCTGGAGAATTATTAACAGAAAATAGAGAAACTGTCAACAGTTTCCTCGAGAATTATCGCAGGAAAATAGAGACACTGTCAACAGTTTCCTGGAGAATTATTAACAGAAAATAGAGACACTGTCAACAGTTTCCTCGAGTATCGCCGGAACAGAGACACTGTCAACAGTTTCCTGGAGAATTATTGCCGTGAAAGTAGAGACACTGTCAACAGTTTCCTCGAGGTATTGCGGAAAATAGAGACACTGGGTTAACAGTTTCCTTTAAATTATTGCGGAAAACAGACGCTCTGTCAACAGGTTTCGCTGAGAATTATTGCCGGAAGACAGAACGCTGTCAACAGGTTCCTCGGTATTATTGCCGGAAGACAGAGACGCTGTCAACAGTTTCCTTGAGAGTGTGCCGGAAGACAGAGCACGCTGTCAACAGTTTCCTCGAGTGTGCCGGAAGACAGACACTAGTCAACAGTTTCCTTGAGAATTATTGCCGGAAGACAGGGCGGCTGTCAACAGTTTCCTCGAGTGTGCCGGAAAATAGAGACACTGTCAACGGTTTCGCGAGAAATTATTGCCGGAAGACGCTGTCACGGTTCCTCGAGGTGTGCGGAAAATAGGACACTGTCAACAGTTTGCCTCGGAATTGTGCCGGAAAATAGAGGCCACTGTCAGCAGTTTCCTCGAGAATTATTGCGGAGAGACCAGGGCGCTGTCAACGGTTTCCTCGAGTGTGTGCCGGAAGACTGGGGCGCTTTGTCAACAGTTTCCTCGAAAATTATTGCCGGAAATGAGACAGTCAACAGTTTCCTCGAGAATGTAGGTTGCCAACAAATGTGCGGAGTCAGCAGTTTCCAACCGACATGAGGTGTTGCCGGGAGGAAGGACGCTGTCCTTAGGTTCCTCGAATTATTGCCGGAAAATAGAGCGCATCAGCAGTTTTCCTCGAGGTGTGCCGGAAGACAGGACGCTGTCAACAGTTTCCTCGAATTATTGCGGAAAATAGAGACTGTCAACAGTTTCCTCGAGAATTATTGCGGTAAATGGGGCCACTGGCAACGGTTCCATGCAGGAATTGTGCCGGAAGACGGGACGCTGTCAACGGTTCCCCTCAAAATTATTGCCGATGGGGCACTGTCAACAGATTCCTCGGGAAAATAGAGACGCTATCAACAGTTTCCTCGAGAATTATTGCCGGAAAATAGAGACACTGTCAACAGTTTCCTTGAGAATTATTGCCGGAAGACAGAGACGCTGTCAACAGTTTCCTCGAGAATTATTGCCGGAAAATAGAGGCACTGTCAACAGTTTCCTTGAGAATTATTGCCGGAAGACAGAGACGCTGTCAACAGTTTCCTCGAGAATTATTGCCGGAAAATAGAGACGCTATCAACAGTTTCCTCGAGAATTATTGCCGGAAAATAGAGGCACTGTCAACAGTTTCCTTGAGAATTACTGCCGGAAGACAGAGACGCTGTCAACAGTTTCCTCGAGAATTATTGCCGGAAAATAGAGGCACTGTCAACAGTTTCCTTGAGAATTATTGCCGGAAGACAGAGACGCTGTCAACAGTTTCCTCGAGAATTATTGCCGGAAGACAGACGCTGTCAACAGTTTCCTCGAGAATTATTGCCGGTAAATAGAGACACTAGCAACAGTTTCGAGAATTATTGCCGGAAGACAGAGACGCTGTCAACAGTTTCCTCGATAATTATTGCCGGTAAATAGAGACACTAGCAACAGTTTCCTCGAGAATTATTGCCGGAAAATAGAGACACTGTCAACAGTTTCCTCGAGAATTATTGCCGGAAGACAGAGACGCTGTCAACAGTTTCCTCGAGAATTATTGCCGGAAAATAGAGACACTGTCAACAGTTTCCTCGAGAATTATTGCCGGAAGACAGAGACGCTGTCAACAGTTTCCTCGAGAATTACTGCCGGAAAATAGAGACACTGTCAACAGTTTCCTCGAGAATTATTGCCGGAAGACAGAGACGCTGTCAACAGTTTCCTCGAGAATTATTGCCGGTAAATAGAGACACTAGCAACAGTTTCCTTGAGAATTATTGCCGGAAGACAGAGACGCTGTCAACAGTTTCCTCGAGAATTATTGCCGGTAAATAGACACACTAGCAACAGTTTCCTCGAGAATTATTGCCGGAAAATAGAGACCAAGATGTAAAAGAGAAGGTGTGTTCACCGAGGCGTCCGATCGCTGATTTCCTCTCTCAGTGACGTCACTGGAACACATCGACTGGGCGTCGGGCGATGCACTTGTCACTCCGTCAGTTGTAGTCTTGGGGCTCACGATTATGGGTGTGTGTGCCATATTTGGGTGCACTAATAGTTCTAGACAGAAAGGGATTTATTTGCATAGGTTCCCTAAAGACCCCGAGGTGTCTAAAGTATGGATCAATGCATGTAAAAGAATTAATGCCATTAATGTTAACAATGCCAGGATTTGTTCTGTCCATTTCCAGACAGAAGATTACGAAAGGAATCTTCAACGTGAATTGCTACCACAGCTTTATCAGAAAAACTATCACCGCTTAAAGCAGACTGTAGTTCCCACTTTAAATTTACCTGCTAAGGACGTAAAGTCAGGTATGGTTTAACAATTTGTTTACAATCTCAATAATGCCTTTTAGTGACAATCTTCAGTTGATAAGTAGCCTGGACTAAATTCTTGAAATGAAGTACAAAATTAGAATAGGCCTAGCCTATGCAATGAATGAAGAAGTTATCTGATTAATACTATTCAAATGGTTTTTCTTTTATACTTACTTTTTATGAATATAAAGTTGTTCGAACAGGTGATTAGGCCTATGCGTAGTGATCTACCTATGAGTAGTCTTCCTGTGCAGACAATAATTAGGCCTAGATCTTTTATTTCTTAAGAACCCCACTAAGGGATATCGTGGGGTCAGAGCTTTGAATCTGGTAAAAAAAAAAGCATAAACCTAGTGATGAGTCACGTCGTGTATGGAGAATTAAGTGGCTTTCATTAGCCTAATCATCCAACAGCTTTTCTTATCTATGAATAGGCAGGCCAAAACTCATATATATATATATATATATATATATATATATATATATATATATATATATATATATATATATATGTATATGTATATGTATATATATATTATACACATACATATATAATCTACTATTATACAACAGATGCAGACCGAAGTGAGAGAGCAGAGAGACGTGGGGAGAAAGAACCGCCACTGAAGCTCTACTTAATTATGATGCAAGAAGGACGAAGCTGAGGCAAATGAGCTGAAAGCAAGCAATGAAGAAGGGACAATTATTGAAAGTTTGAAATGGGATATAAATAGTCTGCAGCAGGAAAATGCACAATTAAAGGCTAAGAATGAAGAGCTTGTCGAGGATTTGTCGGTTGCAAATACAAAACTTCAGCGAGTAAAAATGTCGCTGAAATCTCTCTTTCTGAAGAACAATTTGAATTCTTTTTTCAGGAAAAACAATACGGAAATGGTCTAATTCAGATATTTCTTTGGCTTTGTCATTAAGAGCACTGAGTCCTAAAACCTATCGATATTTGAGAATTTCTTGCAAATTACCATTCCGAGCATTACAACACTGAATCGATGGGCAAGGCAGTTAAGTTGTGAACCTGGTATGCTTTTACCTGTCATTGAGTTAATGATTGCTAAAAGGTAAAACTATGTCCCATACTGAAAAAATTTCTGTCCTCTGTTTCGATGAAATGAAGGTAGAAGAAAGATGGTCCTTTTGGGTCTAATGGTAGGATCTATGAACCTCATAAACAAGTACAAGTGGTTATAATACGTGGTCTCTTTGGTAAATGGAAGCAACCAGTTTATTATGAATTCGATCAACCTATGACGAAAGATATCTTGTTTGCCTTGATTAATCAGTTTGAGAAGGCAGGTTTCCCTGTTGTAAGTATTACATCAGATATGGGAAGTACCAATCAAGGTCTGCTTAAAGCCCTTCAGATATCTGTTGATCAAAACTGTTTTGTTAATCCTGCTGATTCATCTAGAACTGTGTTTGTTTTTGCAGATCCACCTCACTTAATGAAATTGATAAGAAATAATCTAATTGACAACGGTTTTCTGATTTCAGGTAAAATGATTACACCAAATCCAATTTCAGAACTTGTATCTCTGTCTAATCGTGATTTAAAGTTAGCTCATAAGATAAATATGACTCACTTAACTGTCAAAGGTTACAAAAGACAGAATGTAAAGCTTGCTGTCCAGCTACTTTCTTCATCTGTGGCGAATGCAATAGATTTTTGTCACAGTAAAGGTTTACTCAAAGTATGCATTGTAGGAGACTTCTGATTTAATAATGTTGATTGATCAGTGGTTTGATATAATGAATTCTTGTATGAGATACGACCCTGTAAAAACTAGCAGAAATGCATTTTTGGGTGAGAAACACCAATTGACATTCTTGACAAAATGATAACATTTGCTCAAGAATTACGGGTCAGAGTAAAATGTATCCTTTTCAGAAAGGCATCATTATATCATCAAAGTCAGTCAAAGGATTATACAATATGTTGCATGAGAAATTTGATATTGAATACGTGACCAGGCGATTGTGTCAAGACTGTGTTGAACATTTTTTCTTATATTCGACAAGTAGGGCATTGTCATGATCACCCATCCCCAGTGGAGTTCAAGTATAGACTTAGGAATTTCTTGTTGGGTAAGAACAACATTTTGAGCAATAACAGTTGTAATGTCGCTCCCAATTATGATAACGTGCCATGTATGAGTAATACTAGTGTTATGGAACCAGGTAAGTCTTGGGTTTCCAAAACCCTGAAGAAAGTGACTCAGTCATGGTGACTTAGACTCTGAATTGTGTATCTCTGCTCATCTCTTGATGAGAATTCCTCAGGTAGGTCTACCTAATGAGCTGGAAGAAAGAAGATTTTGTAGATCTTGGGTAGAGTCTGAAAATGGTATAGAAATGGAAGCCGTGAATTATCTAGGAGGTTATATAGCTCATAAGTACAGAAATAAATATCTTTCCTTAGGATTCCCAGATAATGAAGGCCTAAACAACGACTGGATCTCCAAAGTGAGGAGGAAAGTGTTGTTTAGGCCCAGTCCTAAATTTTCAATAATTTAAAGGAAATGGAACAACTTTTTAAATCTTTTCATGGGGAACAGTTGAAACCAGGTGTTGATGGAATTACGAAATTAGTTAATATTTTCAGGGAATTAAACATTGATGTTCCAGAGGAAGTAATGAAGTTCTTTATTATGTGCAGAATACATTTTAGGGTGAAGATATTAAATGCTGAAAGAAATCAGAATTTCTTAAAAAGGTGTAAACAAAATGAAAAAAATTCTCCAGTAATTTTTTTGTAAATAAAAGAACACTACGCTAGTTCAAGAAAAGTCTGGAAAGATTTTTTTATATTCATTCACCTTCGTTACTTTTTGCTATTTGCATTCCAACAAGATTATATTCTGTGTGGTAAGGTTTTAGATATTAATATAGCTGTGTTTTAAGTGATAGAGAGGGAGGAGAGAGGAGAAGAGAAAAATAATCTCTAGCACACTGGCCGGGCGAGAGCTCCAGTGACGTCACAGCGTGGTAACCGAGCGACCGACGATCTCACCTTATGTTTTTACATCTTGATAGAGACACTGTCAACAGTTTCCTCGAGAATTATTGCCGGAAGACAGAAACGCTGTCAACAGTTTCCTCGAGAATTATTGCCGGAAAATAGAGACACTGTCAACAGTTTCCTCGAGAATTATTGCCGGAAGACAGAGACGCTGTCAACAGTTTCCTCGAGAATTATTGCCGGAAGACAGAGACGCTGTCAACAGTTTCCTCGAGAATTATTGCCGGAAAATAGAGACACTGTCAACAGTTTCCTCGAGAATTATTGCCGGAAGACAGAGACGCTGTCAACAGTTTCCTCGAGAATTATTGCCGGAAAATAGAGACACTGTCAACAGATTCCTCGAGAATTATCGCCGGAAAATAGAGACACTGTCAACAGTTTCCTCGAGAATTATTGCCGGAAAATAGAGACACTGTCAACAGTTTCCTCGAGAATTATTGCCGGAAGACAGAGACGCTGTCAACAGTTTCCTCGAGAATTATCGCCGGAAAATAGAGGCACTGGAAACAGAGACACTGTCAACAGTTTCCTGAGAATTATTGCCGGGAAATAGAGACACTGTCAACAGTTTCCTTGAGAATTACTGCCGGAAAATAGAGACACTGACAACAGTTTCCTCGAGAATTATTGCCGGAAAATAGAGACACTGTCAACAGTTTCCTCGAGAATTATTGCCGGAAAATAGAGACACTGTCAACAGTTTCCTTGAGAATTATTGCCGGAAGACAGAGACGCTGTCAACAGTTTCCTCGAGAATTATTGCCGGAAAATAGAGACACTGTCAACAGTTTCCTCGAGAATTATTGCCGGAAGACAGAGACGCTGTCAACAGTTTCCTCGAGAATTATTGCCGGAAAATAGGGGACACTGTCAACAGATTCCTCGAGAATTATCGCCGGAAAATAGAGACACTGTCAACAGTTTCCTCGAGAATTATTGCCGGAAAATAGAGACACTGTCAACAGTTTCCTCGAGAATTATTGCCGGAAGACAGAGACGCTGTCAACAGTTTCCTCGAGAATTATCGCCGGAAAATAGAGGCACTGAAACAGAGACACTGTCAACAGTTTCCTGAGAATTATTGCCGGGAAATAGAGACACTGTCAACAGTTTCCTCGAGAATTACTGCCGGAAAATAGAGACACTGACAACAGTTTCCTCGAGGGCCTGATTTGGCTTACATGCAAGAATTATTGCCGGAAAAGAGAGATATCAGTAAGCTTTGTGGGTGGCTATCTACATCAGTTATCAAGATGTCGAAACGACCCAGATCAGGACAGGTCTGGTGAAACATCAGATATGACTGAGACCGGCCTGGATAATGCGCCTTTAGCTGGTGTCCATGGCGAGTTCGATTTGGGACGATAAGGCGAGTCTATCTATCTGTCCTCGTTGCGTCTTTGATCCAGTTGAATTATTCATCGAAAGAATTACCGATTGTTTTATTTATTTATTTATTTATTTTTTTAATTCTGATGTGGCTAAAGATGTGGGGGCAATGTAAGCTTAGTACGATTGCTTCCCTGATGAGTTTATCAATGATCTTGGAGACGGTACGATTCCGCGGAATAATTTTTGCTAGAGCCAGGAGACGGTACGATTCCGCGGAATAATTTTTGCTAGAGCTAGGAGACGGTACGATTCCGAGGAATAATTTTTGCTAGAGCTAGGAGACGGTACGATTCCGAGGAATAATTTTTGCTAGAGCTAGGAGACGGTACGATTCCGCGGAATAATTTTTGCTAGATCTAGACGGTACGGTTTCTGGGCATCATTTTCGCTAGATCTACGAGACGGGACGATTTCGGGGAATAATTTTCGCCAGATCTAGGAGACGGTACGATTTCGGGGAATAATTTTCGCCAGATCTTGGAGACGGTACGATTTCGGGGAATAATAATTTTCGCTAGATCTAAGAGACGGTACGATTTCGGGGAATAATCATTTTCGCTAGATCTAGGAGACGGCACGATTTCGGGGAATAATTTTCGCCAGATCTTGGAGACGGTACGATTTCGGGGAATAATAATTTTCGCTAGATCTAAGAGACGGTACGATTTCGGGGAATAATCATTTTCGCTAGATCTAGGAGACGGTACGATTTCGGGAAATAATAATTTTCGCTAGATCTAGGAGACGGTACGATTTCGGGGAATAATCATTTTCGCTAGATCCAGGAGACGGTACGATTTCGGGGAATAATCATTTTCGCTAGATCTAGGAGACGGTACGATTTCGGGGAATAATGTTCGTTACATCTTGAGACGGTACGATTTCTGGGAATAATTTTCGCTAGATCTAGGAGACGGTACGATTTCGGGGAATACTAATCACTATTCAATTCTATACCTGCTGGGAAAGTGACGGCCAACGATTGAAGATTTCTGCTATTCACGCGGCAAGATATATATAGATGGGTTTAACAATTCTCTTATATATATTTAGTAACACTTTAATCAAAGGGTCAGGTGTCGATGCTGAGTTAATTCCTAGGGAATCGATTACCTTATCAATTATTACCTCTGTGAAATGGATATATTTTGCAGCGACGGAAGGTGGCTACGTCTTAGATGGAAGAATGCAGTCTGCCCGTCCATCTCACTTAACAGAATCGGGGTACATAACATCAAGGGAGAGAGAGAGAGAGAGAGAGAGAGAGAGAGAGAGAGAGAGAGAGAGAGAGAGAGAGAGAGAGAGAGAGAGAGAGAGAGAGAGCATATAACGTCAAGGGTGGACAGAGAGAGAGAGAGAGAGAGAGAGATATAAGAGAGAGAGAGAGAGAGAGAGAGAGAGAGAGAGAGGAGAGAGAGAGAGGAGAGAGAGAGAATGAGAGGGTATATAACGTCAAGGGTGGAGAGAGAGAGAGAGAGAGAGAGAAAGAGAGGGAGGGTATATAACGTCAAGAGAGAGAGAGAGAGAGAGAGAGAGAGAGGGTATATAACGTCAAGAGTGTGGAGAGAGAGAGAGAGAGAGAGATTTAGTATGCCGGTACTGAGGATGCCATAAAACATTGATTCATAAATCTGTGAGCTTATTATGACACCTGACCTCCCTAAATTCCTTGACCTGACCTCTTTTACAACCGCTCAGGTAAATAAGGGTTACGATTCCTGATGAGAAAAACCTTCCCCTGATACGGTATCTTCGTTTTGAATAGGGTCAGAAAAATCTCCCACACAAAAGACGACATTTTTACGGACAATCATCAATTGCTTGTGAAGACACACATTCCCCTCAGCCTGGTTCTGAAATTTCAAGCCCCACCCCTTTTTTTTAATATTTCCTTTTACCGTCGGATATTCAAGGAGGTCATTATTATAAACGTGGCAAAAAAATATGTCATAAAATTAACGACAGAACTCCAGAGCTCATTAAGGAATAACAAAAGAACGGAAAAATGCTATTGAAAGTCGAATCGTAAAAAAAAATAAAAATAAAAATTTGCTTGGCTCATTAGAATAAGTGATATTTCAGTGGCGTTAGACTTGAAGAGGAACCGTACACTGTGAGAACTGAAGAGAAAAGACAATGATGTTCGTCATTTGTACAATAACTAAAAAAAAGTCTTAAAAGAATATAGGTCATTTGATTAATATCATTTAATTTTCCTTTACATCAACGAGCAATTAGCTGACCAGATAAACTGATGAATCGGACACATAACCTCAAATCTATATTGGAAGAATTAAATCCAATTATTTTCTACGACCAATTACGAAAACAAACGAAGGAAACCGGAAACTATATATAAATCTTTTGGTACGATTCTACGAAGTGTTAAATATTTTCCCCTGATCCAAAGAGCGAGGTTGTTAAGTTAAAATATAAATTCAGAAACATTTTATAAGCTTCGTATCATGGGGGATTAGTTGAGCTTCACCTTTCAAAACACTCAATTATTTACGTGAATAATCGAGTTCCTGACACGTGCATTGAGGTTGTTAGGGGAAGTTAATCTGACTTACTTCATTATATAAAGAAATTAAAAATATTAAATAAAATTGCAGAATAAATATTCGATCATAAGTGATACAGTTTTTATGTATGTGTGTTTGTATGTATGTACGTATATACATACATAAATATATATATATAAATATATATATATATATATATATATACATACATAAATATATATATATATATATATATATATATATATATATATATACATTATATAATATACATATATATATATATATATATATATATATATATATATATATATATATATATATATATATATATATATATATATATATATATATATATATATAACACGTACGTGCGACAGTATTGGGTGACCCACGAAGAACCAAGCACATAATTAGCCAATTAGCAATTTCAATTATATCATCAATCAAGATTAGTTACTCCTTTGATGTTCAATACCTGATTTGGCTAATTACCGAAGTTAAAATGCTTTAGTTCCCCAACGTAACAATGGACGATGCAATCAACCATTTCAAAGATCGGTTAATTAGACGAATCTGTAGCATTTCAATTCCTTTTCTTTGGCTAGTCTGCGCAATCATTGCTGTCTGGATATTCATGTCACCTGTAGGCAGAGAGGATCAACAAATTTCAGGTTATGGTTCCTCATGATATCTTACGTCTTTAGGAGGTGATTATTAGATTTTACCGGTTTTTCAGGCAGAACTTCAGGACAGCAGAATTTCAGGAGAGCATAACTTAGGACAACAAAACTTCAGGAAAGCAGAACTTCAGGAAAGCAAAACTTCAGGACAGCAGAACTTCAGGATAGAACTACTACAGGACAGCAGAACTTCAGGGCAGCAGAGCTTCAGGATAGCAGAACTTCAGGACAGAAGAACTTCAGGACAGAAGAACTTCAGGATAGCAGAACTTCAGGAAAGCAGAACTTCAGGACAACAAAACTTCAGGACAATAAAACTTCAGGACAGCAAAACTTCAGGATAGCAAAACTTCAGGAAAGCAGAACTTCAGGACAACAAAACTTCAGGACAATAAAACTTAAGGGCAGCAGAATTTCAGGAAAGCAGAACTTCAGGACAGCAAAACTTCAGGACAGCAAAACTTCAAGACAGCAAAACTTCAGGACTGTACCATCACGAGGAGCAACATATTTAGACACAATAGTTCGGTACACAAGCATTCAGCATTTCCTATGCATGGTGCCAAGACGTAATCTCAGTTGGTTTTACCAACAACTTGAATAAAATAAATGAGTCGCCAAGGACATTGTGTGATGGTGTACTGTGGGAGAAAATAAATGACGGTGAGAATATAAAGGTAAACTGACTTACCTTGCAAATTTTTCAACCTTTAAAAAACAAAACACAAAAAAACTGCAGCCTTTACAAAACGAAAAATTTTTTCAGCCTTTAAAAAACGAAAAATTTTTCAGCCTTTAAAAAACGAAAAAAAAAATTTCAGCCTTTAAAAAACGAAAAAAATTCTCAGCCTTTAAAAAACGAAAATTTTTTTCAGCCTTTAAAAAACGAAAAAATTTTTTTCAGCCTTTAAAAAACGAAAAAATTTTTTCAGCCTTTAAAAAACGAAAAATAAAATGTCATCCTTCAAAACAACCCAAAAATTTTTTCAGCCTTGAAAAAACAACAACAAAACATTCTCAAGTTGAAAATTTCCTCCCAAATAGAGCCCTGTTCATGTGACAGCCATGCAGAAATGTGCAAGGACAGGGAACCCTGCAGAGTTAACTACACAATGCCGTGAAAAATGATAGTAATAAAAACAAGTCAGACGATAGTCTACGGGAAATAAACCACACATTTAGACTTCATAGACCACGGTATTTACTTCACAGCGAGAAAGACGGGCCCGGGACACAGCTTACCTATGGGAGATTATAATTCCGGTCCTAAAGGAGTAAACGCTCTATTTCAAAGACCAGGTTGCCATATATTCGACCTGGGTACTTGAAAACCCAGTGGCGAGAGAGGCTGGACACAGATTGGAATACCCGTAAAATAAAGTTCTTTACCCTAAGGTGGTAGAACAAAGTTAAGTATATCTTAGTTTAACCAGACCGCTGAGCTGATTAACAGCTCTCCTAGAGCTGGCCCGAAGGATTAGACTTATTTTACGTGGCTAAGAACCAATTGGTTACCTAACCTTGAAGATTTCCGACACCCCACCTCCCAGTCAAGTAAGAGCTGAGTAGTAATATGTAGTTGCAGGGAATTGGGAAGTACAGCTTATTGTGGAATACGAACCACATTAAAGCGAGAAATGAATTTCTATCACCAGAAATAAATTCCTCTAATTCTTCATTACCGGCCGGGGACTCGAACTCGGGCCTAGCGAGTGCTAGGCGACAACTCTGCCGACTCTCCCAACGAGGAACTAGGTGGCAGAACAGACTGCAGAACTTAGGCCAGAGGCCAAATGCTAGGACCTACGAGGTCATTCAGCTGAAGCGGAAATTAACAGTAAAAAGGTTCTAAAGGTGTAACAGGAGGAAAACCTCGCAGTTGCACTATGAATCAATCGTTAGAGGACTGAAAGTAAGATGGAAGAAAGAGAATATGAACTGAGGTACAGTAAAAGAAATGAAAGGGGTTACAGCTAGGGGACGAATAACCTTAAGTAAAGCCTACAGTGCGCCGTAAGGTGGTAGTGACGACAGTGGAAGTTACACAGCAAAAAGGTGCATAAATATGGTCTTACAAAGTAAAATTTCACTCCCATGTAGCTTTCACAATTATATAGTCTCCCTTTGCGTTCCATATCGTAAACTAATCACGACTAACAAAATCCTTCAGATTTTGAAGCGTGAACATGATCACTACAGAATTAAGAACACTGCATTTGATTTTATTTCAAAATCACAGTATTCTGTGACAGGATATGAAATTGGAACGGGAAGAAAGAATATGTATGAAATTCAAGGACAGGAATCCTGGTCGAGAGGTAAAGAGAAAGTGAAAAATAAGTTTCAATTTTAAGCGAGGGAGAGTAAAAAAAAAAAAAAAAATATAACTACGGGTAATTTCGTTATTGGCAAGGAAAAATTAAGGGACAAAATCTTATTACGCGATAGAGATGTGACTTTCACTCCGCCCCCTCCCTACAGAGGAAGGAGTGAGGCGAAAAACGAAAGATTATCAACGTATTTCAGCCAACTGCCCGTTATGAGATTTTTTTTCTCTTTTTTTTGTGGGGGGGGAGGGATTCATTTCACTGCAGTTCGCTGTTCGCCAAAAGCGCATTTCCACATCCAGAAAGAATTACTCAGGTGTGATAGGAACGCGATGGAAAACTCAACTCATTTCGTTTCTCTCTCTCTCTCTCTCTCTCTCTCTCTCTCTCTCTCTCTCTCTCTCTCTCTCTCTCTCTCGGGTGTGGTAAGAGAGCGACGATGGAAAACAACTCGTTTAATTTCTCTCTCTCTCTCTCTCTCTCTCTCTCTCTCTCTCTCTCTCTCTCTCTCTCTCTCTCTATGATGTAGTAAGAGAACGACGATGGAAAACAACTCGTTTTATTTCTCTCTCTCTCTCTCTCTCTCTCTCTCTCTCTCTCTCTCTCTCTCTCTCTCTCTCTCTCTCTCATTGTAGTTATCCCCCGTATTCATCTTCTATAAGATTCCAACCATACAGGAAGTCATGAAAAATGCTTTTTTTTTTTGTAATAACATCAAAACTTTCTTCCAAAATTTCCTTCAGTACTGTAAGGAAATACTGACTAAGTTAATTTGTTACTTTTACGACATCATATCGCTCTTTCTGCCGCCCAGACTCTCCATTTACCAATATACATACATATGCATACACACACACACACACACACAGTACATATATATATATATATATATATATATATATATATATATATATATATATATATATATATATATATATATATTATATAAATATACATTTATTTATATTTATATTTATATTTATATATATATATATATATATATATATATATGTGTGTGTGTGTGTGTGTGTGTGTGTGTCTAATTTACCTCTTCCAGTGCCCATGTGCAAATGGCATCTACAGCTCTCTGGGAACAGCTCCAAAATCTCAAGTATTTCTTTCAATCATAAAGGTTGAATTCTTGGGATATACAAAAATTGCTACTTTGCTGCTTTGTTCCAAAGCCGAGAATTGTTTCAGCCATTAACCCATGGCCTTCTTCAGGGCTACACTAGATTTACAATGGAACTAAATTCTGGTAAATGTGAAAGAACAGCCAAAAATGAATTGAGAAACACAAATTCAAAGTGAAAATTAACCAAAAATGTCATGGTTCAGAAAAACGGAAGATTACAAATTGCACAAGCTAGGATTCTTTTCTATGAATCACCCTGCTCCAATGTGTGTCCCAAACGTCTTCAGACACTCTGAATCCAGCACAGCCTACACTGAGAGGCTTTCTCGTCTCCAAATTCAAATCTGTAACCAATAGTGATCAAGAATCTCCCCACAACCTGCAAGGATAGCATCACAAGGGCAGCCCCAAGTGTGCAATGCAGTTTACACTGAGAGGCTTTTGCACCTTCTCTGAACAGAACAGCATATAGAATTTGGGCCAGAGCCCAAGCGCTGTGACCTGCGAGGTCATTCTGCGCTGAAACGGAAATTGACAGTATAAAGGCTTGAAAAGTATAACGGGAGGAAAACCTCGCAGCTGCAATATGCAAAAATTAAGAGAGGGTGGAAGTAAGATGCAAGAACGAGAAAAGGAATGCAAGGAGTTGCAGCTACGGGCCGAAGGGACGCTGCAAAAAACCTTAAGTAATGCCTACAGTGCACCGCGTGAGGTGCAGTGACGGCACTACCCCCATACGGGGTGAACTTTTTCTGAATTCTGAACCAGCAAATTACTCTAGTCCCAGGTTGCTTGGATCTCACAGGAGCAATGAAACTTCGTCATTAGTATAGATGTCAGGTTAGGTGGGCTGAGCACCTTTAGTAGTACTCTCCTGCAGCTGCAGTGGGCCTTGCTTGATGATGACAGAACTTCCACTGATAAATGGAAACTGCTACCATGCTGCTAACCTTATTCATTCTAAGGCAGTGGTTTTTTTTTCAGTTATTCATCCAGTGAATTCTTCAGGGCTGTTGTAGATTTGTAATGGTGCTGCATTCTTATAACATTATATATATATATATATATATATATATATATATATATATATATATATATATATATATATATATATATATTATATCGATATTTATATATATAAATATAATATACATTAATATATGTATATGTATATGTGTATATGTGTTTGTGTCTATATATATATATATATATATATATATATATATATATATATATATATATATATATATATATATATATATATATATATATATATATATATATATATATATACGTACATATATATATACACATACATATACACGGCACTCAAAGAAAATAAAAGATAGACTGTACTGGTAAAAACACGATCAACAGGAGGGAAGGCAAGAATATCCCGGATGGACGCGTAGAAGCTGCCTCATCACAGAGAAGGGGAGACCACAGCCGCAAGAAATCACTGCTGCGGGTCTTCTGCTAACCCAACCTGACACAGCAACTTGTGACTGGAGGCATCATTGCCCCTGCGAGATCCAAGGAAGCCGGGGCCAGAAGAATCTGTAAGTTTAAATTTGGAGGAGGTTGGACCACCTCTCAAAAATGAGCTATGTTGGCCATTGACACTCGCGCTCATGATAGGGGGAATCGTTGTGCCCTTGGAGGATCTAGAAGTTTGGAACGAGTGGGGTTTGCAGATTTAAAATCAGAGTGGCTGCAGACTTTTACAGCTCACACTTGAGCTGGGGATTCATACAGAGAGATTCTAGCTTGTAAAATTCGTTTAATGTTAGTTTTTCTAAACTTAGAATTTTGAGTTAAATCATTAGGGATTCTTTCTGTTAAATTTTTGGCTTTGCATTCCTATACATTAGACTGCAATTCCATCGTGAATCTAGCATGGCCCTGAAGCAGGCCATGGGTTGACAGATGAAACAGCAGTCAGCTGGAAAAAATGAGTAAAAAGGAAGGCAAATGGAAGCTGCAAAGATAGATAAAGAAACGGCGGTAACAGGTCATTAATGAGAAGCAAATTTACACATTAAATTATGGGCTCATCTGTTTCAACAGCATAAGTACGAATTTCAGAATTATACGGACTGCTCGAGAAACAAGGGCTTACGTTGGATTAAGATTAGCTTTATCTTTCAGATAGTTTTTTACTCATTTTTTTTTTTATTAAATACAAGAAATGTAAGGGGATAAGTCTCTATAATAAGATTTAAACTTTTCGAAGTAACTAATATTATTTTCTTGGCGGGTAAAAATGGCTTACATTTGGGTCGGAAATTCTTTTCTACAAAAATATGGGGAGAATTTTTTTTTTTTTTTTTGTCACTTACTAAACAAAGCAGAGAGGAGAATTTGAATCTCGTTCGTTAACACTTTTCTTTATTCAGACTCAAAATGGATTAACGAAAAACACGTAATCATCATTATTATTTTCATAATTATTACTCAAATAAATATACATGACGTAGACACGTTTACGTACGTAATATATATATATATATATATATATATATATATATATAAACTGTAAAAATTACAAAATAGAAAAATTATTTATTTATTCAAATATAAAAATATATAAAATATAAAAATTATTTATTTATTCAAATATATATATATATATATATATATATATATATATATATATATATATATATATATATATATATATATATATATGTGTGTGTGTATGTATGTATATTACATATATACATGATATAAATATGCATTTAAATCTATAAACTGTAAATAAATAAATAAATAAATGTATATATATATATATATATATATATATATATATATATATATATATATATATATATATATATATTAAAAACAACTACAGAGTTGCGTTCAGATGAAGAATCGAAAAGTACATGCAAAATATAAATTATAAAAAATCTTCTGGATATAACCCAGTAATGGGGAGTGGGATAAAAATGCGAAATATTCCAGAACTCCTAAGCCTGAGTTAGAAAATCATGAATTGCTTTTGCGAGGCTCAACGATAAAACTGCTGCGTCAGAAAATGCAAAGTGTTAGGCTGGGAAATCCAGTTCCCGGATTCATATCCCACAACGGACGGGGACGTAAAAGGTACATTTAATATATTAAAGACTGGAAGGATGCCGGAGCCACCAAGGAAAAGGATGCGATTCAGATTTTTAATATAAATTAGATCTTTGCGCGGAGAATGAAAGTGTACAATGCGGTGACGACGCTTATGATATTGGAATAGGAACTTAAAATTTTGACCAAAGGCCTAGCGCTGAAAATAACGCTGAATCAATTGTTAGGAGAGGGTGGAAAGTGAAATGGAGAAAAGAGAATATGAATGGCGGTATAGCAATGGGAATGAAAAGGGTTGCAGCTAGGGGCCGTAGGGACGCCGCAAAGAACCTTTTAAACAATAACTACAGTGCTTAGTGACGCTTATGGAACGACGCAGAGGAACTCCAAATACAATTTGTAAGTGAAGTCACTGATTTTTAGAAGGTCAAAAATTTAGGACCAATTTACTGTGATCAATTTGCTGCGTAAATGAAATGGAAACTGAGGATGAAAACACGAACAAAACTACCAGCACATGGCATCCTAACCTGATTTGTAAGACACCAATGGAGGGCAATCGTGAATGAAAAAAAAACTTATATAAGAACGAAATATTCTTGACAGAAACCACGGATAAAAAATGATCCCCGGGTTACTCCCAAGTATCAAACTGAAAATGATGTTTTGTAAACTAAATTTAATGGAAAAAAGGGAAGATTAATAAGTAAAAAAAAGACCATTGAAATATTATGTCTGAAAATTACGAAAATAAAAAATTCCAGGCTTATGAACCGCAATCATATAATTATCCAGAAGATTATTATGAATATATATAATTATCTAGTCAGCATACTGCAATACAAATCATAGTAGCCAGAGCACGTGTGTGGATATTGCAGAAACACTCACGGTAAAAGGAGAATTCCACATAAACTCTGTTACTATGAAAGAAATAAAACCCACAACTTTCACAAAAGACATAACCCACAACTTTCACAAGCACCCCTTTTCTTCAGTTTGTTGAAATCTTAAAAGAGTTTCAATAACATTTTAATGACTAAATTATCTTGCTCTTCGGCTCTTTTTATAAGTCAAATTTTGCTCGTAATTTTAATATTTGAATATGAATATAGAATTTAGGACAAAGGCCAAGCGCTGGGACCAATGAGATTGACAGTAAAAGGTGTGAAAGGTGTGACAGGAGGAAAACCTCGCAGCTGCACTATTAATCAATTATTGTTAGGAGAGGGTGGAAAGGAGGGTGGAAGAGAGAGAGAATATGAAAGGAGGTACAGTATAAGGAACGAAAGGGGTTGCAGCTAGGGGCAGAAGGCAAGCTGCAAAGAACCTAAGTAGTGCCTACAGTGCACCGCACGAGGTGCACTGACGGCACTACCCCCATACGGGGTAATTTTAATTTGATCGTAATTCTAATTTGTATCACGAGCACAATTTCAAAGGCATTTTTAATAACAATAAAAAAAAAGATAAGACTGCACAGTTCATTAAAGGCATTTTCAATAAAAAAAAAAACAAGGAAAGACTGCACAGTTCATTAAAGACATTTTCAAAAAAAAAAAAACAAGGAAAGACTGCACAGTTCATTAAAGACATTTTCAATAAAAAAAAAACAAGGAAAGACTGCACAGTTCATTAAAGACATCTTCAATAAAAAAAAAACAAGGAAAGACTGCACAGTTCATTAAAGACATTTTCAATAAAAAAAAACAAGGAAAGACTGCACAGTTCATTAAAGACATTTTCAATAAAAAAAAACAAGGAAAGACTGCACAGTTCATTAAAGACATTTTCAATAAAAAAAAAACAAGGAAAGACTGCACAGTTCATTAAAGACATTTTCAATAAAAAAAGAAGGAAAGACTGCACAGTTCATTAAAGGCATTTTCAATAAAAAAAACAACAACAAGGAGAGACTGCACAGTTCATTAAAGACATTTTCAAACAAAAACAAAAAACTAGGAAAGACTGCATAGTTCATTAAAGACATTTTCAAAAAAAAAACAGGAAAGACTGCACAGTTCATTAAAGACATTTTCAATAAAAAAAAACAAGGAAAGACTGCACAGTTCATTAAAGACATTTTCAATAAAAAAAACAAGGAAAGACTGCACAGTTCATTAAAGACATTTTCAATAAAAAAAAACAAGGAAAGACTGCACAGTTCATTAAAGACATTTTCAAACAAAAACATAAAAACTAGGAAAGACTGCATAGTTCATTAAAGACATTTTCAATAAAAAAAACAAGGAAAGACTGCACAGTTCATTAAAGACATTTTCAATAAAAAAAAAAACAAGGAAAGACTGCACAGTTCATTAAAGACATTTTCAATAAAAAAAAAACAAGGAAAGACTGCACAGTTCATTAAAGACATTTTCAAAAAAAAAAAACAAGGAAAGACTGCACAGTTCATTAAAGACATTTTCAATAAAAAAAGAAGGAAAGACTGCACAGTTCATTAAAGGCATTTTCAATAAAAAAAACAACAACAAGGAGAGACTGCACAGTTCATTAAAGGCATTTTCAAACAAAAACATAAAAACTAGGAAAGACTGCATAGTTCATTAAAGACATTTTCAATAAAAAAACAAGGAAAGACTGCACATTAAGGAAAGGCTGCACAGTTCATTAAGGGCATTTTCAAAAAAAAAAAAAAAACAAGGAAAGACTGCACAGTTCATTAAGGGCATTTTCAATAAAAAAAAAACAAGGAAAGACTGCACAGTTCATTAAGGGCATTTTCAATAAAAAAAAAAAAAAACAAGGAAAGACTGCACAGTTCATCGCTGCCTGAACGCCTTTTGTCTTTTCATTCGTCTCAGCATATTGCTTTTAAAAAAAAATATCTGCAAACTTTTTCTGCTACAGAAAATTCTGACCCTAAACTTCGTCAACATTTTGAACGTACAAGACACGCATCAACTCGGAAAGTATTTTAAATATGGGAAAATACCTGCTGTAAAAAGTAAGGATATTTTTTTAAGGCTCGAGGTATCCGAAAGAACACCCCTTTGAAGCCGTATTTTTACGTCGAAAGTCATATTTTAACCTTGTTTCCTATCATCCATCCTCACACGTAAAACACAACACATGGATGAACATATGAATGAATGAACGGAATAATAATAATAATAATAATAATAATAATAATAATAATAATAATAATAATAATAATAATAATAATAATAATAACTTTGTTGAGATGGCTCATTTTGGATCGGAGTGAAAGTCAAGTACTCACTAACGAGGTACATATTTTCCACCCAGCTTTGTTTTCCAGGAGAAGGGAACAGAAAAAAACGAAATTTTTCTTCACATCATATTTACAACAAAACCTCCGTCTTCTTTTTACATGAAAAAAGAGAAATTTTCTCTATCCAATGAGTTATTTTTGCCCTCAAAAGAAATAATGTTCCGCACCAACGTGTATAAAACTATTTTTTTTTCTTACATAAAAAAAAGTTGTAATCTTATTACCGAGGGTTATCATGGTATCTACCCTGATCTTCAAAAATATTTTTTCAGTGAAAATTCATTTTCGAGTGACTAACCTGATTCTGTGCTTATAAGGCCTCTTGGTTCTTGAGGAATCGGTACAATTATTTTGTGCTAATTTCGTCTGCTGTTGACACAGACCGTGCCAAGATAATCTGATTACCTGAAAATTTCAGCTTCCTGTTGGTGACTTGTTATCTGCAAGTGACATTCACTTTAGTCAAACACTTATGGGATCCAAGGTAAACACTTTTTTTTTAATATTTCTTAACACTTCTATGTAAACACATTATATGGAACGTACACCATTTTGCACCATGTGTATATAATTTCACACACTTTGCAAAATAAAGTTGCAACATTATAAAGTGCGAGTGATTATACAGATTAGTTTTCATCCAAAATATTGTTTTCACTCCTAGTTTTACCTGAGGAAAAAAACTGATAATAAGCCTTTTTAAATAAAAAAAAAACACTAAGTCTGGTGTGCGCTGCTCTCTGTAATCTCCATAATTCCCGATGATGAAATTTTGAATATCTAGCATCAAGTCTTTTCTTGTTTCATCATCATCGTCATTATTATTATTATTATTATTATTATTATTCAGAAGATGAACCCATTTTCATATGGAAAAGCCCACCAAAGGGGCCACTGTCTTGAAATCCAAGCTTCCAAAGAATATGGTGTTCATTAGAGAGAAGTAACAGAAGGTAATGGGAAATACAGAAAGAATAAATAATCATAGAAAGGCCGATGGGGCTGGAAACCCAGTGCCATGATCAATATATGGTTGACAGATAGATGGAGCGATTTAAAAAAAAACAAAAAAACAAAAAATGCGCCGAGGTTTCTTCGGCGCAATCGAGTTTTCTGTACAGCGTATAATCAAGGCCACCGAAAACAGATCTATCTTTCGGTGGTCTCGGTATAATGCTGTATGAGCCGCAGCCCACGAAACTTGAACCACGGCTCGGTGGTGGCCTGTCTTATATCGTTGCCAGACGCACGATTATGGCTAACTTTAACCTTGAATAAGATAAAAACTACTCAGGCTAGAGGGCTGCAATTTGTTATGTTTAATGATTGGAGGGTGGATGATCAACATAGCAATTTGCAGCCCTCTAGCCTCGGTAGTTTTTAAGATCTGAGGGCGGACAGATAAAGTGCGGACGGACAGACAAAGCCGGTACGATTTTTTTTTTTTTTTTTTACAGAAAACTAAAACCTGGCATAGCAGAAATTACGGTCAACGATGCCAGTCACGTTATTGGCTACAAAATAATTCGTAATAGAACAAATCTTTACGAAACTGGCTTGTCATTTCAAGAGAACGGAGAAGCTATAAAAGGAATACCATTGTATACAGATTTGCTCCTTGAAAAAGGGCAGGTTATAAGATTCTAGGATATCGGAAGAACAAAAGCAGCCTGGCCTTAGACAAGGACAAATGCCTAGTTCATAAAAAAAAGAGAGAAAATTCAAAAGAATGAGACACAAAAGAATTCAGTCCTACAAATATGTATTCACTGTAAATAGCAACACTAGAAAAATGTATATTGTTGTCATATATATATATATATATATATATATATACAATATATATATTCACTATATAAATATATATATATATATATATATATATATATATATATATATATAAATAAATATACATATATACATTATATATACACATATATATGTATAAATATATATATATATATATATATATATATATATATATATATATATATATATATTATATATATATATATATATTTATATATATTTATATATATATATATATATATATATATATATATATTTATATATATATATATATATTTATATATATATATATATATATATATATATATATATATATATATATATATATAATAGTTTGCAACAACAAACAAGTCATGAACAGGACAGTCAAAAGTGTGTATATTTGATAGAGCAGTGAAGAGATTTTCGTATATCCCAAATCAAACAACCAAAAAACCCTGAAACAGAAAAATCTGAATGCGAACTAACTATTGAACAGCTTTATTTTAAGAAGCATAAGACGAAATGGATGCTAAAAAAAAAAAAAGAAAAGGTTTATACGCCCACAGGACACATTAAAATAGGTCGAGTCCAGTCGAACAGTCGATGTGTAACAACTACGCTCAGACAACAAAATGAATTAACAATGTCCGTGTGTTACCAGTTAATAAGCCTACAGATACTTATGAAATATAAAATTTAGGCCGGAGGCCAACACTGGGACCTACGAGGTCATTCTTGGAAGGAAATTGAGAGTAGGTAGGTCTGAAGAGTGTAACTGGAGGAAAAGTATACATTTAGTTTAGCAGACCATAGGATGATTAGCTCTGCTAGAGGAGCTGGCAGAAGGATTAGACTTATTTTTACGTGACTGAGAACAATTGATTACCTAGCAGCAGGACCTACAGCTTTTGTGGAATCGAACCACATTACACCGAAACAATTTCTATCACCAGAAATAAATTCCTCTAATTCTTCATTGGCCCGGCCGGAAAATCAACGGGCCCAGCACAGTGCTAGCCGAGAACGATATCGACTCGTCCAACGAGGAACTTGTAACTGGAGAAAAACCTGGTAGTTGCACTATGAAATAATTGTTAGGAGAAGGTGGACAGCAAGATGGAAGAAAGATAATATGAATGGAGGTACAATAAAAGGAATGAAAGGTGTTGCAGCTAGGGGCCGAAGGGACGCTGCAAAGAACCTTTAGTAATGCCTACAGTGCACCCCGTGAGGTGCACTGACGGCACTAACCCCCTACGGGGACCGATACTTATAGGGTTTGATTCCGTTATCAGTATTTGCAACCCACCTCTTACACATCCACGCTAACCTTTGTATAAAATGAGCACAATAAAAGCACTTGAATAGCCATCAAATGAGGGAGCGGGTCTCCCTAATTCTTCTCTCGTCTCTTCTCATATTTATTTTTAAAGCTAGCATTCTCATCTCGTGCAGCCTTGCAACTGGCTCTATTCTATCCCATGCGTTGAGAGGCTCTCAAAAAAGCCAAGGAAATTCTTATTCTGATAAACTTTAGCATTCCGTTCATTTCTCCATGAAAAAAACATTTACTTCCACATTCGAATGGTATGGACCAATGGCGTATAGACGGATTATCTTGAAAATTCCTTTGAACTATTCAATTTGCCATGTCCAAATGGAGCAATGAAAGGAAGGAAAATGATTTTTATTTGCACGAAAAAAAAAAAGCTCTCAAAATTCCCGAGGTCGAAAAGATTTGCATGAAGCAATTTTCTCCGGGGAATTAGTTATGGCAAATCCCTTTCTTCGTCAACTCCTTGAATTTATATTTGGTTCACTAGAAAAGAAGCGAGATGGAGTGAGGGAAATTCAGATTATGAAATGGAAAGGAAGAGGAAAAGGATGATGATGTATTTTTAACAAGTGCGCCTTTCTGTTTTATTCTGTCGTCGTACTTTTTCCGTTTTGTTCTATTAAAATGGGGGGTAGTGGCGTCAGTGCGGCTCGTGCGGTGCACTGTAGGCATTACTAAAGGTTCTTTGCAGCGTGCCTTCGGCCCCTAGCTGCAACCCCTTTCGTTTCTTTTACTGTACCTCCTCTCATATTCTCTTTCTTCCATCTTACTTTTCACCCTCTCCTAACAGTGGATTCCTAGTGCAACTGCGAGGTTTTCCTCCTGTTACACCTTTCAAACCTTTTCCTGTCAATTTCCGTTTCAGCGCTGAATGACCTCATAGGTCCCAGTGCTTGGCCTTTGGCCTAAATCCTATATTCAAGGTGGTAACCTCTAAGGGTTTGGTAGAGTTTGGTGTCATAGGTTACCACCAAACACTATCAAACACTCAGAGTTTACCACCAAAGACTATCAAACCCTCAGAGTTTACCACCAAACACTATCAAACCCTCAGAGCTTACCACCAGACACTGCCAAGCCCTCAGGACACCACAAACTTTTTACCAAACCCTCAGAGTTTACCACCAAGCACTATCAGCCTCAGGTTTACCAAGCACTATCAAACCCTCAGAATTTACCTGCAAACACTATCAAACCTCAGAGTTTACCAAACACCATCAAACTCTCAAAGTTTGCAAACATACCAAGCCCTCAGAGGTTACTGCAAACACTACCAAACCCTCAGAGGTTACCACCAACACTATCAAACCCTCAGAATTTACCACCAAACACTATCAAACCCTCAGAGTTTACCACCAAACACCATCAAACTCTCAAAGTTTACCACCAAACACTACCAAGCCCTCAGAGGTTACTACCAAACACTACCAAACCCTCAGAGGTTACCACTAAACCATGCAAGCTACTGAGAGGAGTGGTGGGCATGTCTGATCCCATAGATTTATCAAGATTCAAACGAGATGAGAGAAAGAAGCCAGAACCCTTTGTTTAATGGATCTGGCTAAAGGATATACATACAATGAAGACTGAATTAGCCTGGCTCCCACTAACAGTCAATCTGGAAGGCAGATGACACACCAGTGGTATGAACGAATTCAAGGATATATTGGACAGGAAGAAAAAGGTGACGGCCAGCCCTCAGGTTTCCGCACAGTCTTGAAGAGTCATTATCTCTTTCTGAAAGTGATCCTAAATAATGCAGAAACCCTTTTCCCTTTCTACACAACCACCAGTGCCATAATTCATGCCAAGATCTCATACAATGGTGGAAAGGATGGGAACAGGCCATGGAAGGTGAGTTGGGTGAGAGTTTTAAAAAAATTATTCACAACAGGGCAAAATAGGCCTTGTTTCTACTACTAAATAAAAACATTCCCCCATGCAAAATACGTCTAACAAAAAGCTATTGGTTAAATGGGGTTTTGAATAAATCTGAGGTGGGGAAAAGGTGTTTTGTTTACTTAATAGGCAAAAAGAGTAGAGAAATAGCTAACTATTACAATTAAACTGAACAGGTACTGAGAGCTTAGTCAGAGTCAGATAGGTTAGGCTAATTAAAGGGTCTAATTTTGTCTCTAACTGACCTGATACAAATAATATACGTCTGTGTTTTTTCAACAGAACCTTGAATACATATGGAATTTTTTTCAACCACAAAGATGCTGAAGTATATAAATAAAAACAAGCAAACAATTCTTGTCGATATCTGCAAGTTGATACTTTACATTATCAGAGAATCAGAATGAGATTAGGCAACACAATACCGTCTATTAGACTATTCACAGGCAAACCACATCAATTTGCACATTGAAGCAGCTATATCAGAACAATCACAAACAAATGCACTGTTATCAGTAAGTCTGGAGGCAGTAATTGTTGGGACCCTAGTTATTCAATTGCTATACCTGCCAGCTTTTGTAAACATCCTGAACCGGCATGAACTAAATTAGATAAAATAAATGCTTTAAACTCAGCAGGACCGAATAATCACTCATATAGAAAGAGCCACTCTATAGTATTATAACTACTACTACTACTTCTGCAACTACTACTAATAACGGTATTGTGAATAAAAATGCATACCACCTTATTATAACTAAAATGAATAACTTTCTAAGCCCCTACCACTGGAGACTAGACAAATGCTCTGACTGAACCCTGTAGTAGACATTAAATTTTCTTTACAACTATTAGATAAAAATTGACATCTAAACAGACATACTATGCCTCGTGATGCTAATAATAATAATAATAATAATAATAATAATAATAATAATAATAATAATAATAATCACGGTATTGTGAATAAAAATGCACACCACCTTATTATAACTAAAATGGATAACTTTCAAAGTTCCCAACACTGAAGACTAGACAAATGCTCCGGCTGAACCCTGTAGTTGACAATAAATTTTCTTTAAAACTATTAGAAAAAAATCGACATCTAAACAGACATACTTTGCCTCATGAGCTGACAATAATGATGCAATCTAATACCTGTTTTTTTTTTTTTGTTTTTTTTTTTCAAACAAGTTTCTTACTCGGTGAATCTAACAGCATGGGGGAGATTGGTGATTCAGTTGTTAACTATTTTAAGCACATACAGCCATCTTTCACCGCAAAACAAAAGAAATCTGAGCATTCTAACTTAATTCGGACTAACAATTCCTCCCTTTCACTTCGACATCCTTACCCTGGGGAAACATTGCGTTGGATGATTGGCAGATTAATCATTCGACATTCTCAGGGAACCAATGTACAATAACAGCATTATGATAATAGTATTAGCTGTAAGTAAAGGGACCAAGAAATTATAAATGTGTATTTAAGTTATGCGTCCATCGAAAAAAAACTAAATTTAAAAAAAAAGGAAGATAGAACTGAGAAAGGAAGAAGGAAGGAAGGAAGCAAGCAAGCAAGGAAGGAAGCAAGGAAGTAAGGAATGAAGGAATGAAGGAAGGAAGGAAAGAGGGAAGGAAGGAAGCAAAGAAGGAAGCAAAGAAGTAAGGAAGGAAGGAAAGGGAAGGGAAGGAAGGAAGGAAGGAAGATAGAACTGAGAAAGGAAGAAGGAAGGAAGCAAGGAAGGAAGCAAGGAAGGAAGGAAAGAGGGAAGGAAGGAAAGAGGGAAGGAAGGAAGCAAGGAAGGAAGCAAAGAAGGAAGCAAAGAAGTAAGGAAGGAAGCAAAGAAGGAAGCAAAGAAGTAAGGAAGGAAGGAAGATAGAACTGAGAAAAGGAAGGAAGGAAGCAAGGAAGGAAGGAAAGAGGGATGGAAGGAAGCAAGGAAGGGAGCAAAGAAGGAAGCAAAGAAGTAAGGAAGGCAGGCAGGAAGGAAAGAGGGAAGGAATGAAGCAAGGAAGCAAGGAAGGAAGGAAGGAAGGAAGGAAGGAAGGAAACAGGGAATGAAGCAAGGAAGCAAGGAAACAAGGAAGGAAGGAACGGAGGGACCCAGAACAAAAGGCATACGGAGGGGGAGGAAAATTATGCCAAATCCCCAAGAATAATCCTCGAAAGGGGGAGGAAACGGCCGCATCCCTCTTCAAATAACTCACGCAGCGAACAATACGCTGACACTTCTTTCCCTATCGCCGAGTTAAGGGATGGGGTTATTCCTCACGGAAGTGATGTAGATAAAGAATAGAGTGGCTCTCACGGGTGACCTGCAGGGAAGTGAATGGCACGGTCATTTCCGGACAGAGCGACCGGTGCCCAATGGATCTACAACTTCTAGGAAGAGCGGAACGACGCAGAGAAGGGCGCGAGGAAACGTCTCCCATTTTTACGTGAGACTGAGCTGCGTGCAAAACGGGATGCAAAGATGGTAAAATAGAAAAAATGGGTATAAGCGTGGAAATTACGGGAGTGTTTACACATATACCTTCATCCATACATAGCTGAATACATACATACATACGTAAGAAGTCAAAAGGAAGCGACCACAAAAACCCTTGCCTTAGAGAATTCGTTTGCACACAGTTTATTTATACACCAAAATAATATACTATTGTTTATGACATGTATACATGCAATATGGCACTCGCAATATTTCAGTACGTACCCACACGTGCTGAGTGTAGCATCACATACACAATTTAAATGCTTCCCTCTTTCATATCTTCGTCTTTTGACTCGCTTCGTGCCCGAGAGAGAGAGAGAGAGAGAGAGAGAGAGAGAGAGAGAGAGAGAGAGAGAGAGAGAGAGAGAGAGAGAGATTGTCTATCATTTTTTGTAAAGAAATCTAAATCATAGCTTTCTTAGAAAAGGAAGAGCGATACTTGGTCTGGGTTGCCTCGATGCATTCCTTAGACACACACACAAAAAATGGCAGATGAAGTAATATCAAAACAGCCAGTAAATTTTTATATCTTTCTGCCACATCAGATTTTATATGGTTCAGTCAAGCTGAAGTTTATTTTTATGACAAAAATTTTGAGCCCATGGTAACAGAAGTAAGCTTTCAGAATTCTGGTTTCTTTTCTCTCCCTCTCCCATTTTATATAGATACATATATATATATATATATATATATATATATATATATATATATATATATATATATATATATATATATATATATATATATATATATATTGTTTATGAACTACTGGGCTCATTAGGTTCTTTAAATTAGAAAACCTATTTAAAAAAAAAAGATCGAACTGAGAAAAGTTGGTAGCATCTGAGGGTAGAACAAAGGAGGAAGGAGCTAAGCTATAAAAAGGAGACCTTAATCTAATTTATTATTCACAAAATTTGCAATTGTTTTTATACATTTTTACAAACGAGTCAGTGCTTAAACGTTTAAGATTATTCAAATCCATCACAAATTATATCTGAGTCATCAGACAGAGCAAAAGCAAACATTCAATATAACAATTACTATTGGCAAAACACCATAAATGAGTCAGTACATTAATGACAAAATCAAGCATATCACATAACGGATGGAACAACAATTACATATAACCGGGTCATTTCGTAAGCTTACAAATGTCAAAATACAAAAGGTCCCAGTACATGAAATATCTTAATTTAAATTTCTGTTACCATTAGTCCACTGAAAAGTTAAGAGGACCTCAAAACAAAGAAAAAGTATGCAAAAATCACAAGAATAATGATTATAACAGGCAACATGACAAACAGTTTACAATTACAAAAGCTGTGTCAAAAACATTATACATGGACAAAACTGGACCATAAACTATAATAAAGATACCCAAAACAACAGGGTTAACATACCTGGAACAAAAACCTTAGGTTCGAAAAATCCCCTGCAATAAATAGTGAAGGACACACAAGGAACTCAGGGAAAACGTGACACACAGTAGATGCACTACTGACATCACCTCCTGCAAATACGCACACACAGCCAGAGTTACACGTGCAACCGCATACCATACTACAACACAGCAAAAGCTGCAAACCAGGAGCCATGATTCCCAATGCAGTCGAAGCTGCAACCCCAGACGAAGCTGGCTCTACTGGATCTCATACTCGTGCTTCACCCTGTAGGTCCCAATTCCCAAAACATATTGCCATTACAAGATCATGGCTTGACCAAACAAGTCCCCCATGCTGTTTAGGATTGATCAGGTCTCCATACTTCTACTCACCTATACCAGAAAACAAGAGGTGAAACGACCTTCACTGGAAACCCGAAAAACAACCGTTCCAATCGTTCCAGGCAAGTTCTAGAGAGTATAGGCTATACTCTCTAGACCTTGATCCTAGCAAAGAAAACAACTGGACGAGGTGGAAAAGACCCTTACAGTATACACTGTATATGCACACACGAGTACAATGTGCTAACACTCCAATTTCACACTATGAAGCAATTTGCAGACTGCAATGAATCTTCTGCTGATGAGGTCAATGTTGTTCTCCTGAGAATAAGAATGTCCTGTCACAAGATCAGGGCTGTGGAAGGAACAATCAAACAACAGAGATTTTCAACCAACATTTGAAAAGGTGTCAAATATTTATGCCCGTTATCATGTTCCTTGTGCAAGACTGTAAAAGCATAACCGAGATCTTGTGAAAGTGTAAAGGTGCTGATGAATGGTTCATAAATGTGCCCGGTAAACCTACATAAAAATAAAATTCTAAATTATTAAAGAAGCTGAAACAGAAAACCACTAAATAAACTCACACGTGCGGCCTGCTTTTACACACAGGCTATATATATATATATATATATATATATATATATATATATATATATATATATATATATATATATATATACGCATGTATTACATGTGTGTGTATGGATCACATAATTAATGTACGCAAAAGCTGAAATGTAACTGCAGCGTGGTAAACTTCCGTCTACTAATGTTTCTGCAGAACAGCAATCCTTGGGAAATGAGTTACTGTTTTATTGGCATTGCAGTAAAGCAAAGGATGCAACTCTGCTCATCCAAACCACAAACACAAGATTGACAACACTAGGGAATCGAATCCCTGCCTCAAACAAAGTAAGCATGAAGATTGAGTAAGAAGTAAATTCAGCAATGTCAAAATGAGATTTCAGATGTGTGTGTGTGTGTGTGTGTGTGTATCTGAGAGAGAGAGAGAGAGAGAGAGAGAGAGAGAGAGAGAGAGAGAGAGAGAGAGAGAGAGAGAGAGAGAATATTTTTTCTCAACTCTGTGGGAATGAGATTAGCTTGTCGAAGGTCTTCACTCGAGCTGCAATCCACAACAGCCTACTGACAACTAAGTACATAATTCACTGCTTAAATCATACTAGGTTTTTATAAGAACGTGTCCCTACGGTTATATTCCTAGTCCGTCTCGGGGACTGAACGTAGGTAGTTCGCTTATGAGCTGAGTTTTATGCCTAGAAGTGAGAAAGGCCCAACCAAGACTTAACTATAACTTAATATTTCAACCACTCGTAACAGCCAGATCCCTTTTGTTGTAAGAACTTGAAAGGACATTATACCGACAATAAAAAAAAAAAAAATCCAGTACAAAAAAACAGGAAGATAAAGCTAAAAAAAAAAAAATTCTTATCCATAAGCTCTGGCCAACGAGTCGCTTCCCTCAAAACGGGCAGAAATTAAATGCTACAGTGGACCACTTCCTGGGAAAAAGAGTGCATGTGTCCCTGTATCACCACAACAGAATATTCATATGTGAATGTTTAACCAAAGGAAGCCATACTAATATGGAAGAGGCAAAGGATTCCGACTGACATGAATATGGAACAAAGTCAGGAACGCGAGTTCGTGGTCGTGTGTGATCTCCGTGTAAGAGGTGAAAGACACTTGAAATATTAACGTTTTACTGGTATTGCTTCGAGAATATTGTCAGTTCACAGTGGGCTACATCAGAATTCATATTTGCGTGGCAAGCACCACCTCAATGTATTTGAAAATACGACCGAGAACGTCGCGTAATAAAAAATATTCTTGCGTTAAGTTTAAATTACCAAATTTTCTGATAACTCCAATCCTACTGGCGCCTCGGCGGTAGTTATGGCAGTAGTTAGTAGTAAGCCACTCAACGTAATAAGTCGAGACGTAGACGAAACCTAAGGTCCACAACGCAATTAAAACTGGCGTAATTTCTGTCTCACACATTTTACTCTTTCCCTTCTATTCTCATCCCTCTGAACGATCCAAATTCTTTCATTTGAAAGTTACTTTTCACATAACACGCGGGAACAAAATTCAGTCGGGACATGTGAAAGCATTAGACAAGACAAGACAAAGGGGTCTCGTTGATCTCCTAAGTAACAGTAATGATAAATAAATTAGTTCGACTTGATTTACCTTTGCTATGTCCAGTACTGCTGGGAAACTCAAAGTCATAACTTGAGGAGGTTAGAACGGATGGAGTGGAATATAAAATTTAGGCCAAAGACTAAGCACTGGGACCTATGAGGCCATTCAGCGATGAAAGGGAAAATTGAAGGAAAACCTCGCATTTCCGCTAGGAAACAGTTGTTAGGAGAGTTTGGAAAGTAAGTTGGAAGAAAGAGAATATGATGCTATATTTAGTAAAAGGAATGGCAGGGGTTGAAGCTACGGGCCGAAGGGGAGCTGCAAAGAACCTTGAGTA
>NC_089796.1:74638862-74673862 GCF_040412425.1 Macrobrachium rosenbergii | reverse complement strand
AAAAATGACAACGACGCCCCGCACCTCAAAAAAAAAAAAAAAAAAAAAAACGCAGTGAGCTAATGACCACCACGAAGTTATGCAATGTCAGGTCAACCGGCAACAAGTAATTGTTGCATCTAATTGGGGGAGATTTTCCCATTATCAGAAGGAAGGCAGTGGGTTTGGTTGGATTAAATCTCCTGATTCAAGTGTCGTGAAGATTTAGAGTTTCGGAGGCGAGTACAGTTATTACGGTTAATCAACAGACAAGGCTATTATTGGGATATGGGAAGTGCTGACAGGAGGGAATAAAGGATATGGAACGATAGGGGTATGGAGACAAAAAGTGGAACTTTCAGATAAGAAAGATGGCTCCACTCTGCCATTTTTAGAAAAAAATGGCAGGGCAGAGCCGTTTCAAAGGCAAATCCCGTCTACTACTACTAGAACGGCTACGGCTATAGGTATGCACCATGACTACAGAGAGAGAGAGAGAGAGAGAGAGAGAGAGAGAGAGAGAGAGAGACTAAAGAAGTCTTGAGAAAAAACCCAACACTTCTGAATAAAAAAAAAAAAAAATCCGCAACTCGGGGCAAAATAACTGAATGTAAAAACATCAAATACAGATTAGATTAAAGTAAGAAAGACAGATTAAGAAAAGAAGAAAAAGATAGGAGACGATTGCAACCGAAAGCCACATAAATAAATAACAGTGACACAGAGGCCATAAATGAATCTCCTAAGCCTAACTCGGAGGCAGCAGCGGCGGCGGCGGCGTGATGACTCGAGATTTGTGATCGGGGGCAGTTTCCCCTTCACATAAAATCCACAGAAGCAAAAGGGGGGGACCCCTCCCCCCAAAAAAACAAATTCCCATTACGATAACTGATTGATCTCGGCTCTGACAGTGATTTGTGACCTCTGTGTCTACGTAGTATTGTTGAGTTCAAATATATCTCAAGTATTTCATAAAAGGTGGTTTGTTTTATTTTATATATATATTTTTGGCTCTTCTTTTCTTCCAGGAAGTTTTTATTAGAACTGAATCGCAAAACGGAAATTTAGATTTCGGACCTAAATGAGTTTCGTGAATACGCGTTTTCTATTTTTTTTTTTATTTCTCAGATAAAAATCACACAACTCAGAGAACGTATTTCTCCTTCACTCATCTAAGAGGCTTTTATTACAAACGGAACGATATCGAAACTACTGAGCTAAATGGATTTTCTGCACGAGCGTTTTATTTTCTTGAATGATGAGATGAACTTTCTATAATTAAAAAAAAATATTTTTATCCATGTTTTTTTTTTTTTTTTTTTTTAAGATATAAAGAGTTTATCGGAAATACGCATAATTTTGTATCGAAACGGATAGCCCTAGAGTGCATTTTTCTCTTGTGATTGCGAAACACACTTCAAATATATCAAAAAGCATTTCTTCCATTCTATCCAGGAACATTTTCACGAACAATAAATCGTCCATTAAAAATAATTGAACTGCAGATCTGAACGGATTCTCGAAGGGTATATATGCAATTTTCTCTCTACAGATTTCGAAAATCCATTTCAAATATACCAAAAAGCATTTCTTCCATTCTCCAGGAACATTTTCTTTTAACAACAAATCGCTCATTAAAAATATTGTGCAATTCAACTGCTGATGTAAACGGATTCTCGGAGTGTATACAATTTTCTCTCTATAGATTTCGAAAATCCATTTCAAATATACCAAAAAGCATTTCTTCCATTCTCCAGGAACATATTCTTTTAGCAACAAATCGCTCATTAAAAATTCAGTGCAATTCAACTGCGAATCTAAACGCACTCTCGAAGGGAACACAATTAAATTTTCTCTCTACAGATTTCGAAAATCCACTTCAGATACACCAAAAAGCATTTCTTCCATTCTCCAGGAACATTTTCACGAGCAATAAATCGCTCATCAAAAATTCAGTGCAATTCAACTGCTGATCTGAACGCACTCTCGAAGGGTATACAACTTTCTCTCTACAGATTTCGAAAATACACTTACTAACATACTTCCGTCTCTTCTAGGTCGAGATTCCTAAAAACCAAACCACGAAATCCACAGGAGATGCGGCCAACAAATCACTGTCAGCTTCTGGAGTTGATCAAGAGGACATCACGGAGGGAGTTTGTCTTTGTTTCGTATCTTCTGGCGGTGGGAAGTTTTATTTGCTTGTTTGCAATCTTTGGATATTCCTTTCTTACTTTTGGGGTGGCCCCTTGCAAAGTTTGGATGACTGTGGGTGAGAAGAGTACTTCATTAAATACATACGTTCACGCTCATGCACATACATATATTTTATATATATATATATATATATATATATATATATATATATATATATATATATATATATAAATATATATATATATATATACTATGTATAATATATATATACTGTATATATTTTTTTCTGTATGTATATATACATACATATACACATTATACACATATGTATGTATATTTATATTTATATTTATATTTAGAGAGAGAGAGAGGAGAGAGAGAGAGAGAGAGAGAGAGAGAGAGAGAGAGAGAGAGAGAGAGAGACTGTTGTGGTATGAAGATCCTACAATATATAGTGGAAAAGCATCACTTTTAAATATTAAAAATCAGGTGTTAGGAAACTAGGATGATATATTGCAGAGAGAGAGAGAGAGAGAGAGAGAGAGAGAGAGAGAGAGAGAGAGAATTTAACAACTTGGTTTGGCTATGGCTAATGCTAAAGGGATCACCGCCATGGAACCCAGATGTACACTACACTAAATCTTACAATTTCCATTATAAAAAGTTCATGACACTTCAAAGTTCTATCTCAGCGTTTATTTCGAGTTCCAGATGGGTAAATGGAAGTAAGGTAGTCTGTACACATACCTTAATCTTCTGGAGATTCAAGTTCAGGCACTGATTGCAATAAGTGAAGCGTAATACTGAACTCCTCTAATGCACGCTAATTTTTTTACGTGCCATTAAATGTATTATTATTATTATTATTATTATTATTATTATTATTATTATTATTATTATTCTGAAGTGCAACAGACTGAAAATGCAAACCCAAGTAAAGTTATACTTTAGTTTAGTACGAACTTTACTGCTATACAAAATGAATAACGATATGACAAGGAAAATACCCAATAGGTTTTATCTATCTGAGAACAAAGCTTTAGGAAAAACATTAGGAGTCAAATAACAGGACACAGTAAGAAGTGATACCAAAAGGGATATTACGGAAGATCCATGTGTCAATGGGGTGATGAGGAAGGGGAGATGGAGGTGGTCTGGTCATGTCCTTCTCACCACCCATGGGAGATCCAGACCTAAATGAATGAGAACTGTGAGAGGGGAGGGCGGATATGAGTGGAGATTTGTGGAAGGCAAAGCACAGGAAAGGGCTAAGTGGCAGAATTTGACGGAGGTTCTTTGTAATGCATATGGGGCTGGAAACGACGAAGATGATCATTATTATTATTATTATTATTATTATTATTATTATTATTATTATTATTATTATTATTATTATTTATGATGTACAAACATGATTATGGAATAGACCGTAGGATCATTAACTACAGAAATACGCTCTCAGGGCGCAGAATAGCGCAGAATACCCGTATATAAAAGAAAGAGAGAGAGAGAGAGAGAGAGAGAGAGAGAGAGAGAGAGGGCATGAAGTGCATCAAAGCTAAGAGTCAAAGTTGGTACAAATAACCAAAATTAAAATATAACCAGCCCTAAAACAAACAATTTAAAAAATTATTGCATAATGAGAGTTGGGCTTCATATCCCGTTAACTACGTCAGTAAATGATTTGCTCTGGACTTATTTTCACAAAGGCAGATCGATTTTCTCCTTGCGTCTCTTTCAATCTTCATCCATCTACTTAATCTCACTGAATCATTAAAAGGAGATTCCAGGTAATATCCTGTGACAAGCAACTGCAATTTTACACGACGATTCTTGAGTATTAATGTCGGGGTTGGTGTCAATCTACACTGGGTATAAACTGTCCAAGATGATATCGTGTTCTCTTCATTTTGCGAATGGTTTTGATATGCGTATGAAAAAGCACTTTAGGCGAGCTCATATTAAGTGGCCAATAGGTAAGTAGGAGTAACACATGCGGCTAATAAACTGAGACAGAGTCTTAGTTTAATAGAGTTTATATTATTACCAAAGTTTATGGCTGAACTAATTCCACGCACACAGTGACATATGAATATTATTATACAAGGATAGGGTATGTTCAAATCCTCTCTCTCTCTCTCTCTCTCTCTCTCTCTCTCTCTCTCTCTCTCTCTCTCTCTCTCACACTGAGGGACCTGGGGCAACCCGAACGAATTGTAAGGTCTGTAAGGTCTCTCTCTCTCTCTCTCTCTCGCTGGGAGAGGATTTTTGGCAGCATAAACCGAGACTCAGCTGAGCATGTCAAAATTCTTCTCGCCGTGATCACTGGCCCAAGAGGCATTTAAGGCGAACCGATTCCAGAATGAAAAAGAAAATCTGCTTTCGTATTCCAGCTGACATAATCCGAGTCATAAATAGCCCCTCGGATTCAAGCCACAGAAGGGATCCGTAAATCCGCATTAAAGATTCAAGGCCGAGTATCAAGGACCAAAAGCCCACGACCGAGGAAAGGCCGATGACAAAGCCTTGGGACGTTGCTATAACGAATCGATGGCGGAGCAGCCCATCTCCCCTTTAATATTCAGATGATGATATCAGAATCCATTACAGAAACCGTTCCAGAATCCTACGCAAATTCCATTTGTAAATCACGTCACAGCCATTTCCAGGAGGCGTTTCAAACTCTCGACGGATTCAGCAGTCGGGATTCTCTCTCCTCTCTCTCTCTCTCTCTCTCTCTCTCTCTCTCTCATTCGCCGACCTACTCTTGAAGCTATGGCAACTCCGGCATGGCTTCTGCGCTCTCTCCACCGAACAGAACAAAACCTCACTGGCAAGAATTGTCAGTTAATGACCTCCCTCAATTAGGCAAACGCCTGTTTTACTCTAAAGGGGAAATGCGCCGTTAAGAGAAGTTTGCACTTGCATACTCCATTTGTTTCATTTACGGTTCGAGAGAGAGAGAGAGAGAGAGAGAGAGAGAGAGAGAGAGAGAGAGAGAAGAGAGAGAGCCCGTCAAGAAAAAAAATGGGGGGAGGAAAGACCAATTGACTTCAAGCATTTTTTTTTCATTATCTTCCTTTTCAATTCCTTTTCTCTTCAGCCATTACGTCCTACCTCATAACTGCCCCATTCAGCAGGGCTGGGCGTAACAATCACTCCAAGTACCCATGAAGAAAAAAACTCTCACGTTTCTCTTCAAATCTTATTCAGGCCATGACAGTTTCAGGGCCTAGCAATTCTCCCTTCAGGTGGAAAATAAAAGGATTCAGACAATAAGCATAAAAGGAAATTTACTGTCTCAGTGTTTCTATTTTGGACAGCGAGGGGTGGTTGTGGAGGGGGGACGGCGGGGACCTGGGACCCTGGATCTGTCCCTTCTTCGTTAGACTTTAAAGGCAACGCTATGGGGCCAGTTCCAAGGGCGTTATTGCATGACCATTGTGGCGGCCGTGACCCCCCCAGTCACTTTAAATGCAATTGCTTGAGTGCGTTTGCGTGTGACAATTACCCCTTATGAAGCCGTAGATAAAAGTGGGTTCGAGCACCTGATGCTTGAGTGGAATTATCTAATTTTTGAAGCGTGCGGCGACGAAAGAAAGGGGTTGCATTCGTTTTTACCCCAGATAAAATTGTACATTTTTTTTTTCCTTTTCTGGCTTCGCAATCTTTTTTATTTGCTATTCTCATTTGATCAAGTAAAAAAAACTATATGCAGTCTTCTTCTCATAAGTTCGTTTCATAACTGGCTGATACAAAATCAGTTTTCTGAAAAGCAACGAATATTTGTTAAGACTATTTCATCCGCTCGAAATATTTGCCAAATTTTTATCTTTACGATTCGAGTTTGATGAAACGTCTTTATAGATGAATCTTGAAGGACTTGGATCTCTTGCATAATTCCAATGCCATCGAATAGGATTCCTTGCATTTATTTTGTGACGGTTAAAATACCGAAATATTTCAATCTCTTATCATGAGATGAGTTACGAAAGTGTCATGTCTACCGATTTTCTGTGATCCAGACATACAGTCATGCACTTGTATGAGAATCGAACCAGGTTAAATTTGGTCATGTTATTCATACACTGCTGAGTTCCATTCATACACAATTTATCTATGGCATACCTCATTATATATACTATTAATATTTCTGCATCCATCCGCTCTTTGATCAGAACTCGTCGTATATACGATTTAAACCGAATTAGGTTACTTCAAGCCTTTGTACACTTCATAAGCAAGCAAGTGTCTCTTGAAAATAGGTGCTATCTATAACTTCCTTCCATGGGAATTTGAACTGTCTACCGCTGGAGAATTTGGTCGATACTGAGTCCATTCATTATAAGGTAACAAAAGGAAAGGAGGAAGGTGTGAAACCGCATACGGTTGGTATCAAGCACCAAAGCACCCGATGTTACGATTTCACTCATTCCCTGCGCAACATCAAGGTCGACACATTTAGCCCTTTTCCCAAAAGGACCCAGGGTGAGGTACAAATTATAAGCAAGGAGTAGGCTATCACCTGATAACAGAAAGAACTACACTTCGGCCTACTGTTTCAGTGACTGGCGATTCAGTCCCCCATGGAAGGCAATGCTGCCTGCTTAGAATGAGTACTTCACCCCAGGCCCTTTTTGGGGAGGAGGTTAAACGTGTACATTACTGGTGGGGCCTGGAGGGGGTGAAATCATAATTAGGGGTGCCTTGGTGCCTCCTGTGATACCATACTTAGGCACTGGCATATACGGTAATTCATCTTTTTAGGACTTCTGTAGGTGAACGGACTAAGCATCGACCTACTGCCTCAGTAGTCGAGGTTATTGTTAGCGCCCGTCGATTTTGAGTCACCAAAGGAAAACTTTCGTGATTTGTCCGGTTGCAAAGGAACCAATTATATTTTCATGCTGTTAAGAATCATATTTTAAATTATTCATCAATACAAGACTGGATTCCCCTTGAATTCCTCGACATCAATTAGACTCAGCTAGATAGATCACTCCATAATTATCTTGTAATCTAAAAAGATTTTGTTTTATACGACGCATGTCTTACGCCGTCCATTCGTATACATATGACTACTATCATGTCCTCGTATGGAACAAAGTTCGGTTAACTCCAATGTTCGGTTAAGTCCTTCCTTAACAGAGTCCTTCATACAGGCTGCTGAAAAGCAAGGACCCATGCCAGCACAACACGAATTGATGTAGATGGACAGAGAGGTACCCTTCCGAGCTTGCTTTTAAAGGACAAAGTAAAACTTACACCAGAAATCTGTCCTTCCCTCCTCTCCAAGTTGAAGTATAATAACTTCACAAAATGTTTACCGAAATCTTGAACTTTTCTTAAGGATGTTATGAAACTTCCATTAAAAAAAAACGTGCGATGCCGTACTGATCTAGTTCAAATATCGGATAGTAAGTATTATTTAACGAGCCGCAATCAGTGCGCATTTGTATCAGATCAGTACATGGAATTGCCATAAATAACTATGTACTCGTTAATGGCGATTACCTGTTCTTAAAAAAAAAAATGAGAACACTGACTTAAAAATACGATTTGCGGAATATGGCACTCCTTTTAGTTTTCTGTAAAAGAAAACTAATGTGCCGGCTTTGTCTGTCCATCCGCACTTTTGTCTGTCCGCCCTCAAATCTTAAAAACCACTGAGGCTAGAAGGCTGCAAATTGTTATGTTGATCATCCACCCTCCAATCATCAATAACCAAATTGCAGCCCTCAAGCCTCAGTGGTTTTTATTTTATTTAAGGTTAAAGTTAGCAATAATCGTGCTTCTGGCAACGATACAGGATAGGCCACCTCCGGACCGTGGATAAAATTTTATGGGCCGCGGCTCATACAGCATTATACCGAGACCACGGAAAGATAGATCTATTTTCGGTGGCCTTGATTATATGCTGCAGCGGCTGTACAGAAAACTCGATTGCGTCGAAGAAACTTCGGCGCATTTTTTTTTTTTTACTGATGAACATTCAACAGGCTTAATATATATTAAGGTGTTCTTTTCCCATGATGATGATTATTATTTCAGGGGCAGAATTTGCTCTGAATAGAGGACCTAGTTAATCCTAGCTAAGTGGACATACATAGCTTTGACTTGAATGATATGTAGTGATCCCATCACCTGATTTTTATAATCAAAAATTATAATTTTCCCATCAACTTTATATGGCAGGATCTTCATATCATAACAGTCTCTCTCTCTCTCTCTCTCTCTCTCTCTCTCTCTAATGGTATCATTTAATGACGTTATATGTTAATAGCTTTTTTTTGTAATGCATTAAGTATTCACTTAGTCTCACATTTTCAAAGCGATGATATTAAAAAGGTTTCACGAATTTGACAACTTCCCTCAACTTTTCCACATTATTTTTCCTCCGACGTTTGGGAACAAAGCACAATAAACGAATAAGCAAAATAACACGCAGATTACTGCTATCATTAGGGTAAGTTATCACCTAATGGGATTTTTGCCCTTGCTCTCTCTCAGCATTTGTGATCAGACGACGAAGACTTCTGAATTTGTCCCTCTTCTCTCTTCCCGCATAAAAGCTAACACAATTACGGACAGGACGAGGCGACTAAAAAAGCTGCAAGTAATTATCATACGGGTTTTTCTTCGTTATACTCGTGCGAGAGATAATTTCTTATTGAAATACCTAAATAAAAAAATAGAGAGAGAGAGAGAGAGAGAAAGTCGAAACAAAAGAGTGCCAATATCTGGAGACTAAAATGATCTTCATAATTTATTCAAGAATCGCATTAGCACAATTAGCATCATCAATCATACCCAGCGGAATAATTAATTTCACTCGAAAAGTGTAAATGGAGAGAGAGAGCATTACCAGCACTGGCATCTGTATGACGCTTTATATTCGAACCGAAATGAAACGAACGGGAATAAAATTCCCTACTTGCAACAGTTACTTGAGAGGATGTGGTCGGCGAGTTGAAATTCCCTACTTGCAGCAGTTAACAGGCGAACTATTGTTTAGGGAAGTGGTTTCTCAACCGGGGGGGGGGGATTGTGACCACAGACTGGCAGGCTCAAACTGGCTCTAGGGCCACACAAAACGCAGTGTGCATCGGTCCGCACTACTGACTGAGAGGTCAGGCTGGGCTTCTTCTCTCTCTCCGCTAGCTCGTGTGTTTGTGTTAGTATTTTGTTCCATATTATTTGGAATGCACCTCTGGGGAAGACAATTTTTGGGGGGTAGGGAATGACATTCTGATATATGGTGAAAGGATGCATGGGTCAAAAAAAAAAAAGGTCGAGGACCACTGGCCTAGGGTAACGATGACCTGACATCAAGGTTGAAATTCCTTGGTTGTATTTACTAAAAGACAGACCATCACTTAGGCTAACGGGACGCCTTGCTTGTGACAGCGAATAGATGACCTATCACTTAGGATACCTGTCAATGCCGATAGTCCTTACTAGCAATAGTTAATATACGGACTATCACTCAAGATGATGTTGACCCGTTGCCAGCTAACTGGACTTCAATACTTTCAGCGTTATACAACTATTACTTAAGCTTAAGTGATGAAAGAAATAATCAGATAATTGATGTAAGAACCTAAATGATTGAGTCCTAATATCTGTAATTACATTAATTTTTCTTTTACCTGCAATAAAGCCTTACCTTTTTTTTTTACCTACACTAAAACCTTACCTTTTTTTTTTTTTTACCTACACTAAAAACTTACCTTTCGAAAAGACATGGTTATCGACGGCCTGTCCAAATGTCAGGCAGCTGTTCTTGCAGTTTTGGACGAAGCACTGACAATTTCTCATGCCAAAGGAGGACTTTTTTTTTTTTTATTGCTGAATACACTTGAAACTCCATGACCGGTGTAAGGAACAAACACCGGTGACCGATCTTCCAGGGCAGCGAAGGTTGTCAGATTCAAGGCCAAGAGAGACAAGGTCTACCCGATTGGGCGGAGTCGCCTCCCGCCTAGGGTAACTACGTACGCGATGACGTATCTGAGAGGTATACCCGCTCATTGCGGCAATTCGCCTGCTGACGCAATAAGGAGGTGGACAAAGCTCCGCCTACATGGGGGATTTTGGGGAAGTGAGCAGGCCTTCTCTTTCTCTTGGCCTTGGTCAATACTCATGAGTTAATTTCCACCCGAAATCGAATCAGGAAGAGTTTTGTTTTAATTCTTGCAAAAACATCAAGTATTATACAAACGCTCTAATGACTCCTTATCATTTACTGAGACGATCATGAGTAAAAATTAAATAACGTCAACATTTAATTACAGTACGCCAAAAAATTCCAATGTCTGGTTTTAACAATTTTCCTAAATACCAGCGAGAGAGAGAGAGAGAGAGAGAGAGAGAGAGAGAGAGACAGAGAGAGAGAGAGAGAGTTTTTAGAACAGAATAAAGGTAATATATACGTTAAATGAAACCTGAAGACAGGAGACATGACGCCTCTAGGATCCGAGTTTAAGAAGAATTCTCATGGAATTTGGAAACCACCAAGAGTGGTTTATAAACCCATTCATATGAAATACATAAGTAAACAAGTAAACAATGCGCCGAAATTTCTTCAGCGGAATCGAGTTTTCTGCACAGCGTATAATCAAGGCCACCGAAAATAGATCTATCTTTCGGTGGTCTCGGTTTAATGCTGTATGAGCCGCGGCCCATGAAACTTGAATCACGGCCCGGTGGTGACCTAGCCTATATCGTTGCCAGACGCACGATTATGGCTAAGTTTAACCTTAAATAAAATAAAAACTACAGAGGCTAGAGGGCTGCAATTCGTTATGTTTGATGACTGGAGGGGGGATAATCAACATACTAATTTGCAGCCCTCTAGCCTCAGTGGTTTTTAAGATCTGAGGCCGGACAGAGAAAAATGCGGACAGAAAAATACGGACAGAAAAAGAGTGATTCAGCATGACTTCTTAAGTCACCATGGTTGAAATTTGGAGGCCAGCCTATCGATCCTCACTTTGTCCATAGGGCTGATGCCTTTTTTTTTTGTTTTATAGAAAGATACCTCCTTTATGTCGAACTGTTTTTGATCAAGACCGTATGGATATTTTGACATAACACAGGCAGATATCAGAACATGTCCGTAATTTTTCTTTTTTATGCTCCTCTTCGGCGTACATGGATCTATTCTGCGGAATTTATGATTTATGTATAAATCTCTGCAAAAAAAACTAATAATAATAATAATAATAATAATAATAATAATAATAATAATAATAATAATAATAATTATCCGTAATGTAATCTAAATATCAACTTTCTTACAAGAAATTCTTACAAGAAAACGAAATAGCTTACATTATGCGCATGCGAATCAGCATTACGGGCGAGGAGAGAACAGGCTTTTCTCAAGAAGGCCATTAAAAACAAGAATGAGAAGGTCTCGAAAAGTTTGGGGAACCTAAAGGGACCTCACAAAATATAAAGGCTGATAGAGATAGACTGCCTCCGGGGAGAGACGCGAAGACAAGCGTCAAAAACTCTTTACTGTGGAACTCGGCGGCCTTCAGATACTTCGGGCTATGAAACAATCATCCGAAAACATTACTGAAAAGGTCATAAATCCAATGGCATTGGCCTGTGTATGCTACAGTCTGAAAGCCTGTAGACTACGAAAGAGAAAAGGAAATTTATCAAACTATGTATATTATATATATATATATATATATATATATATATATATATATATATATATATATATATAACTTTATAGAGACCTGATGTATTAGAGGACACTCGACGAGGATGGCACATCAGATCCCTCATTACTCAAAACCAAGTCCACAAAGAAACTGAAGGAATTCTACTAAATAGCAAAGGAGACAAACAGGGCGATTTTTCGACATGGCATCACTGACAATAATACAAACAAGTGCGCCGAAGTTTATCCGGCGCAATCGAGTTTTCTGAACAGCTCATAATGAAGGCCACAGAAAGTAGATCTATCATTTGGTGGTCTCGGTATAATGCCGTATGAGCCGCGACCCATGAAACTCTCAGCCGGGCCGTGGTGGCCTTAGTTGTTGCGCTGTCAGAAGCACGATTATGGCTAACCTTAACCTTAAATAAAATAAAAACTACTGAGGCTAGAGGGCTGCAATTTGGAATGTTTGATGGTTGGAGGGTGGGTGAGCAACATACCAATTTGTAGCTCTCTAGGCTTAGTAGTTTTTAAGATGTCAGGGCGGACAGAAAAAGAGCGGACAGAAAGAGTGCGGACGGACAAAGCCAGCACAATAGTTTTCTTTTACAGAAACCTAAAAACAAGGAATTGTATTTCATATCACAGATCTCTGTCCCCATGCTCAGAATATTGTATGAGTAGTTAGAGGGGAAAAAATACTGAAGCATTTGAGACGAAATGTTATTTACATCAAACAATGTAAGTTTGGAGACATGCTGAATTAGCATGAAGTATATAATTAATGGACGTAAAGGTCTCTAAAGAGAGGAGAACATACGCAAAAGAGAATGCCGAATGTATATAGAATTGTCACTGATGAAAGAGAAGCGAAACAGAAATAAATATTCAAGTTTTTTTTGTTACGCTGAAAACCAGCCAAAAGAACTGAAAAAACAAGATAAAGAATAAATTGTAAACATTACACAAAGAGAGAGAGAGAGAGAGAGAGACCAATATGTTTACAATTCAATATTCATCCATTGCGGCTGTCCAACACACAACACACAAAGCATACAGGAAAAACCTAATTCACTTCCAATGCATATAAAAGTTCCCTTGCCTCCTCTCTTCTCTCTCTCTCTCTCTCTCTCTCTCTCTCTCTCTCTCTCTCTCTCTCTCCATGATAGTGACAAATGAGCAGTTTGAATTCCTTCCCCAGGCCAGTTTGAATAGTGGCGGCCGTCAGCAAACAACTGGGTTTCCATTCTCATATTTGCTTTTGTCCGTCTCTCTCGCTCTCTCCCTCATTCTTTTCCTCCGGGAAAGGTGGGCGACGACAGAAGGAAGGAAGGAAGGAGAGGGGAGAAAGTAAAAAAGGGGGTGGGGGAGGGGAAAATGGAAGAAGGGAATGGTGCCAGGCATCTATCCATCTACCAACAGCGGTGTCCCGGGAGAGGACTAATCGGCCTCATTAGGCATTCCTTCCCGGACCGAGGAGACGAGAGGCGGCCGCAAAAATGATCGAAAGAGCGAATTCTTGTTCCGTTTCTAGCGCATTGGCGTCGCACACCGAACTCCACTAAGGATGCAAAACGCCTGCTGGGGTTGCTGGGGCTGCTGCTCTCCCCAGGCCCATTTCTTTCCTTCTGCCCCCTCCTTTTCCTCTTCTCCCTATTCCTACCATTTCGCCTCACTTACCTTCTTCTTCTCTCTCTTTTTGGAGTCCTGGGGAGCGCCTGAGGCCTCCATTACTCTCTCTCTCTCGCCTACAATTTCCCGCCAACGCCTTTCAGTTCCCACCACTGAAGTGGAAAATGGCTTCAGTAAAAAAAAAATGGGGGTGTCCAAAGTGACTGTGGAGAGCATGATGGGATGATTTCACGAAGCCCCTAAGGCATTTTCGCCCTTGACGTATTAGCCAACACTTGACCGGCGTTGCTTCTCCCCGAGAGATCGTAAATATGTCGCTAGCCAGTCACTGACTATAAAGAAAAAATAAAAAAAGAGACAAAAATGTTTTGTCCTATGGTCTCGTTTCTCGTTGCATGATCTGTCACTGTCCAAGCTTCCGGTGACGGCTACTCCCGGAAGTCAATGCTGCCTTGCACACGACACCCTTCAGCAGTCCAGTGCCTGCCTTGACGGAGTTCTCGACGTGAATCACATTTGCTTTGCCTTTTGGGCATACGACTGATACATACAGAGAACTCCATTTCCAACCGATCGAAAAGGAGACTGCCCCCGTAGGGAGAGTAGTGCCGTCAGTGCGCCTCATGCGGTGCACTGTAGGCATTACTAAAGGTTCTTTTCTTTGCAGCGTCCCTTCGGCCCCTAGCTGCAACCCCTTTCATTCCCTTTACTGTACCTCCTTTCATATTATCTTTCTTCCACCTTGTTATCTACCCTCTCCTAATAATTATTCTAACTGCAGCTGAGAGGTTTTCCTCCCGTTGCACTTTTCAAACCTACCCGCTCTCAATTTCCTTTCCAGCGCTGAATGATCTCATAGGTCCCAGCGCCTGGCCTTTGGCCTAAACTCTGTATTCCATTCCGTCCCAAAAAAGGAAAGTGATTGCAAAGTCCACACAACTCGGATATTCCTTTCGTTGGCCCCTCCTTCATTGTGTATGCACAGCGCTGAACAAGTTAATTATAAGCGAGTTGTAGTACTCACGGAAACAAATACAACTTTACATGGGCAGAGTTAATCATCAGGAGAACCTGAGGATGATTTATTCATTAATTCACAAGCAGAAGGGGGAATTACAGCACGTAAGTGGGATACTTTGATATCCATCGATCCTACATAAATTTAGCTCCCTTTGCACCCGGAATTTTCTGCACGAGACGCCTAATTGAAATGCTATGCTTTCTCTAACTCTTGAATATGAAAGCTTGTCTTTTTCCTTTCGGCGGAATCATCATACTGTAGGCATGAGGTTTTGACGCTGATATGTGACTGCTTGGTTAAAATGGTCTTTATTTTTCGTCAGATTAACTCTAGGAATATTAAAGATGGGATGTTCCAAAGATATATACTGTACATACACACATGCATGCATTCATACATATACCTGGGGAAAACACGCTGGTATGCAAGCAGCTAGCTTGCCTAGGTAATTCCTTGTGTGCAGTGGCGCTCAGGTTCCAACTTCTTTTATGACTTGTATGGCCTAGTGGGCAGCGCCCTTGCCTTTCAATTGAAAGACCTGGGTTCGACCCTGATGTGAATCAGAAATTTATTTCTGTTCCACACGTGATTGTGTGCTGATTATTTCTATATATATATATATATATATATATATATATATATATATATATATATATATATATATATATATATATATGATATATATGAACAAAATCCAGGAAAGGAAGAAACAATGAGTACTGAAAGGCCTTTCGACTACTTGTCTTTACTCAGCTAAGTAAAGGACAAGAAGTCAAAAGGCCTTCCAGCTCTCCTTTGTCTCCCTTCCTTCGTGGATTTTGTCTTATTTATATATTCATCACGTTCCATATTTTTCGTGATTCAGTTATACATATGTATATATATATATATATCTATATATATATATATATATATATATATATATAATATATATATATATTATAACTTTTACATTCCTGACATGAAAACATTTAGGCGGTACATAAAGTTCACTATCATGCAAATATATATACTGAACCGACTTTGCCTGCGGCGTAAAGAACTAAATGTTCCACTACATCAAAACGTCGACTACATTCGAGTGAAATCTAAAATGTTTAAAACCGCTTAATGAAACTATTAACAGGTTTTAAATGATTACTTTCTACCTTTCGATAATCCTATTGTAGTTTGCTTAATACATTCGTTAGCTGTCAATCAACCCGTTACAAATCTTTGCAAGGATTTCATACACCGGTAATTTCGCTCTTTGATGTTCGAATAATACTGTTAACTGTACAAATGAATATGCCCTCAAAAACAAGGGACATTCACTGAATAGGATCTGGCTAAATGCTGTCAGTCAATGGAAATTAGTACAGAACGGTTTTGAATACTGATTAAATAACCCATACTAATACGCAGATTTAGTCTAAATAATTCAATTCAGATTATTAAAAACTTTACAAGGCATAATAGCAGGATCTGCATAATTATACACCTATGCAGAGATTATGACTGACATAAATATTCTACAGTTACTTCACGATATGCGTGATTTTTTCTTTTTTATTGAACTTTCGGTCTACACGTCAAGGGAAGGATGACATGACAACGATGCATACACACACACACACAATATATATATATATATATATATATATATACATACATATATATATATATATATATATATATATATATGTATATATACATATATATATACATATATATATATATATATTGCATTTTATTTGCTCTTCAATGACCTCTTAATCTCCTTATCTCTTTGTACTATTTGCGATAAATTTGTCACTGCAAGCCTTGAAACCGAAACGGAATCAAATGGAGAAACCTCATATATCAGTGAGGGGAATCGAACTCGTGCACACTGGGTTGGAGTGAGGTGAAGCTGAAGCACTTGGGCAAGAACTCTACCTTCACTCCACCTCAACTCCCTAGTGCGCAAGCTCGATTCTTCTCACAGTCGTTTGGGCTTCCAATGGGTTCAAGACTGTTGTGAAGAGCATATCCCAAATATGAGGGGAAATCGAGAAGTTATTGTAAGTATTGCACATAAAGACAAGGACTTAGGCAGATATTTTGAACTACCTTGGCAACATTCAACTGCTTCCGGTGAGCTTATAATTCTTTCACCCTACTGATTCCCTCAACTTAAGTCAGTGGGTCTTTGAAGGCAGCCTCAACTTTAAGACTGGTTTCATCTGCCTATGCTTTCCTTCATCAGACATTGGCAGCTGAGTGAGGAACCAATGGAGATAGCCGGAATGCCTTAACAGTGATTGGTTGAGACATATTTAACGCCTCCCTTCCCAACCCCCTCCTCTCTCAAGATCAAATTCAGAAAGTTGATGTTACCATATTCATTTTCATTTTTATAATTCAATATTGTCTTGGTAGCCGTCCTCATTTTTCTTGCCCCAATAAACAGCCCTTTCTGATTCATGTTCATTCTGCCTGCCAGAAATCTCGAGACATTTCTATTCCTCCAGCAAGTGACTTTAACTTTATGTATTTCAGCACTCGACATGGTAACTGTATAGTTCGGACCCTTTTGGATAAAAAGCCGCAAAAGATTCAGCAGAGGTGTTCCTCGTTTGTCGATTTGTGGCATTCCTGTTCTGTAACTTTGTAAATACAACAGATAAATATTTTATCCAGCTGTATATTCCACGCCACTTTTCTGAGAAGAAGACGCATTTCAACCCAAACTCCGAATACCTTGAAAAAAATAAAATAATGGGCTAAGTGAAATCCTATTCTAGAATTAAGGGAACAGTGTTCATCTACTAAGAGTTTCAATACGGGAAAGGAAAACATTTGACCCTGAGAAAAAAAATTGTCTGACCCCAGCTGAAGGTCTGAAATCATTGCTGAGCTGTGGTTAAGAGTTAAATTAACTAGGTCGACACTTATGGTTGATATCTTCTAATTATTTGACCTTGGTACGTGAAATAATTCTCTCAGGTGACTTTTTTTAAACGTTGAAGTGAGGGAATGAATTCACAATATTGAGATGAACTGAACACTAACTGAACATGAAGACTGTACCATCCTTCCAGCTATTCATTGCAAGATGAATATCTTTGTTCTGTATTTGGAATACTGAAATGACAGTGCAGTTTGCTATATTCTTAATGTGACTGGAATAGAGGGCTGTTCAAGCTGTCCAATGAGTAGCAGGTATTTTTTATCACGAACCTGTTGTTCCAAGGTACTTCAGGCCACCACTTATTAAAAGTTTTAAAACGTCTCCAATGAGTAGCACACACATCCATACATGAGCCGCGACCACACTCCTCTCCATTCAGGTGAGACCTGGGGGCGCAAGACAATGGCTCCTGAAGTCACAGCAGGTAGACTTATCCCACCACCCCCCCCTCTCCCAGCACCTCCCCCCATCTCTCTCTCTCTCTCTCTCTCTCTCTCTCTCTCTCTCTCTCTAATCCCCACAACCTTCTTACACAAGAACAGTAAGGTCGTGTGTTAGTGAAAATCCATGACGACTTAAGCTGAACGGTGAACTCGGGACTAAAAGAGTGAGAGTCGCCGACTATACCACTGATCTACCACGACCTTCAAACGACCCCAGCGAAAGATCTCTTTTAATACTGTGTTGGAATTAATGTGCTTTGAGATTAGCAGATCATCATCATGATTAAATTAATTTTCTTTAGTATCAACGCAACAAAGAGACACAAATGTGAGTGACGGATTCACTAAGGTCATTTCTGAAATCAGTTCATTATTAATCTCTCAGACATCGTCAGATTGCATCGAAGAGCAATGAGAATTAAGAAATAAAAAACAAAACTGAATTGAGAAACTTACAAGTTCAAAACTCATCTGAAGCTGACGAAATGTATGGAATGCGTCCGTGCAGAACGGAGCGATTTAGAAATCAGAGGCGCCTGTGAATCACATATTTTTTTTTTTTTTTTACAAAGGCTCGTCGAATTCGAAATGACAAAAATGACGCGGGATGAAACGTAACCTGATCTAATGATCAGGCCAGGCTCCACGAGACCCGACCGAGTTCTCGGAAAATCGAATTGAAAGCGGAAGGGAAATTAAAGACGTATACTAATATGTCGTGAGATCAAACACTGAAATGCGATGCCGTACTGGTGTTCAGTATTCTAGAATGATTATTTTGAAACTAGGATTCTACAAATTCAAACCGGGCTTGTGCCTTGCATTGTACTGCGAACTGGGAAAATAAAAGATGGAAACAAAAAACTCTGCTTCATTAGCTGAATTGGAAATGAAAGTGAAATATCAACTGGTGTTACATATTGATCTGAATATAATTAACTGTGGCATATATATATATATATAGTATATATATATATATATATAATATATATATATATATATACATATATATATATATATATATATATATATATATATATATATATATATATATATATATATATATATATATATATATATATATATATATATATATACACACACACACACACACATATATATATATTACATATATAAAAAATATACAAATGGTGTAGATATACAGGCATCACACTTTACCACAGAAAAAATGTACAAATGGTGTATTCTGCCTTTCGACTTTATATCAAGCCAGTCTTGAAGGACAGATACATAGCGAGAAATTTACAATATATATATAGAAATATATATATATAATATATACTATATATATATATATATATATATATATATATATATATATATATATATATATATATATATATATATATATATTTATATAATAATATATATATATCAATCATATATATAAAAATATACTTGAGGTTTCTCATTTGAGTTTGAGGTCAAGTACCCCATTCGTGTTTGAGGTCAAGTACCCCATTTGCATTTGAGGTCAAGTACCCAATCTGCGTTTGATGTCAAGTACCCTATTTACGTTTGAGGTCAAGTACCCCATTTGCGTTTGAGGTCAAGTACCCCATTTGCATTTGAGGTCAATTACCCAATTTGCGTTTGATGTCAAGTACCCCATTTGCATTTGAGGTCAAGTACCCCGTTTGCATTTGAGGTCAAGCACCCAATTTGCGTCTGATGTCAAGTACCCTATTTACGTTTGAGGTCAAGCACCCCATTTGCGTTCGAGGTCAAGTACCCTATTTGCCCTTGAGGTCAAGTGCCCAATTTACGTTTGAGGGGGTCAAGTACCCCATTTGCATTTGAGGCCAAGTACCCCAATTGCGTTTGAGGTCAAGTACCCCATTTGCATTTGAAGACAAGTACCCCATTTGCAGTTGACGCCAAGTACCCCATTTGCGTTTGAGATCCAGTACCCATTTGCAGTTGAGGTCAAGTGCCCATTTTCGTTTGAGGTCAAGTTCCCCATTTGCATTTCAGGTCAAGTATCTCATTTGCTGTTGAGGTAAGTACCCCATTTACTTTTGGGAGTTTATATATATATATATATATATATATATATATATATATATATATATATATATATATATATATATATATGTGTGTGTGTGTGTGTGTGTGTGTGTGTATATTTTATATATGTATACATAAATTATATATATATGTGTGTGTATGTGTGTGTATATATATATATTATATACATAAATATATATTATATATATATATATATATATATATATATATATATATATATATATATACATACATATTTTGCAAGTGTAAAACTTTCTATAATATATATAATTTACACACATATATATATACACATTTTTTTTTATTTATGGAGTTTTGTCACATGCACACGTGCCTTTTTGCACTCACAAATATTAAGCCACAAATATCACTTAATATCGAATTCGTTATACCTTTTGGGTAAACGTACACCCAAGGGGAATTATATTTGAGAAGTGCATCTGACCCTGCTATTAAAATTCTTCTTGGGTGTCGGTTGAAAACGGATGTATAGTGAATTCGACATTACGTGGTGTTAAGTGACACATACACACATACATATACACATATATACATGTATGTATTAATGTATGCATATATATACATAAATGTATATGTATATATGTGTACATACATATACATATGTGTGTATGTATGCATGTACATATACGTACATTTAGATTCTTCTTCGTTTTCCTTTCTTTTAAGTTTTCGTTTTATTCTTATTGTCTGCGAAGGAGACAGACTCTTTGCAATGCTGTTGATAGGAAGACGTCCATTGTCTTCAGCTGAATGCAGTCACTTTGTGGAGAGCGACAGAGATTTATTATCTTTGGAAAAGATACGTTTCTTCAGTCTTGATTTTGATAGCTCTTTAGAAAATGAGAATTGTTTTCCTTCTGTGAAGGTTCTCGGTACTGCCATGCTCTTCATGATTAAAAAAAAGAAAAAGAACAGAGAAGAAGTGTGCAAAGTTTGTTCTGCAATGCTCATTCCGTCTCGTGAAGTTGCTGAACATCTACGCAAAAATTTTAATTGTTTTAATTTTGACATTAGGTTCTTTTTCGTCCCGATTCAAGTACAGAAGTTTTTTTCCCTTTTCAGTATTTAGTAATTTTGAGTAAAGATGTAGGGAACTGTATTGGCAGGAGTTTTTAATCCCCTCGGCATCTTGGCATTTCTTGAATGACGAGCTTAATGGCGCGCGCTATGCTGCGCTGGAACCTGGCACTGCCTGTCATGTCTGCCCTACCCTCTCGATCCCCTACCTACCTCGCCCCCACCCGGGCGGACTTTTGCAGGAGGAGGGTGGATGTGTCATGTCTTCCTTACATTCCTGATCCCCTACCTACCCCGCCCTAAACCGGGGCGGACAAATAGGTTTGCAGGAGGCGGGTGGATGTGTCATGTCAACCCCTACCCTCTCGATCCCCTACCTAACCCGCCCTCATCCAGGGCGGACAAACAGGTCTGCAGGAGGAGGGTGGATGTGTCATGCCTCCCTTACCCTCCCGATCCCCTACCTACCCCGCCCTAACCTGGGGAGGACAAATAGGTTTGCAGGAGGAGGGTGGATGCGTCATGTTAACCCCTACCATCCCGACCCCCTACCTACGCCGCCCTCATCCTGGGCGGACAAACAGGTTTGCAGGAGGAGGGTAGATGTGTCACGTCTCCCCTACCCTCCCGATCCCCTACCTACCCACCCACCCGGGACGGACAAACAAGAAAGATCCACTCGAATGTTATTATTATAGATAGACGAGAGGCATAAAGTAGGCAAAAAGGAATTGAGAGAGGAGTATTACCGCAGGTTCTTGTGAAAACGTCATTTCCATTATTGGAGGAACTTCCACTTTGCGTACGACTTTACTGGTATTCAGTTTGATTCAACATATTTATAGACTTGAATGAAATTTAACCCCAATTGTCTTTAATGGCATTCGGTCAAGTATTTGACGTGTACAGAATTAGAATAGGATGGAACTCAATTTGTTATTCAACTTCGGTGAAGTTTGACCAAGCGCTTAGATTGACTGGAATTCGACCTGGTAATCGACATGAATAGAGTTCAGCCTAGTACTAGGCTTCATTGGAGTTCTACAAGGTAAAATTGCAGAACGCCAGTAAACACTTTGAAAAGAAGGACCCGACTGTATAGTATACGGCATATATCAGTTGGAATACTAGTTTAAGGGCCAGTTGAACAGGCCAAGAAAAACAGAATGGTGAAGAACAATAGAGTAACCAAGAGAGAGATGCCTTAATAAATAAAAGTCATCATAACCACAGGCCATCAGTTGAAAAGTGAACAACAGCAGGGCAGCCAGAAGTGTAGAGGGACACCATTAGACTTCCATTAGACCTTCTCTGAAAGATCCAAGGGACACACTCCGGAGCAAGCACAAGTGTCAGATCCACCCATTAATATAGATGACTTCCCAGATTTGAGAGTGGTGGAGGACGAGTAAACAGGCTTCCATCTATAGTTGTTTCACTACCAGACAGTCTATTAGTGCTCCGTCTTCCAATTACGATGCTAATCATTCTAAAACTGTCCCGCCATTCTGTTTGACGGATGTTTCACCTTTCTGCTGGCAGTTCTGACCTTCCATTTTTATACTTCCAGCTTCGTTGATTTGCATTCAGCATGTCTGAGAATGTGATAAGTTTCCGACATGCGTTTATTATATGTTTTTGCTGTGGTTCTCTCTTTGATAGAGATTTTAATTCAGTTTCTTCCTTTTGTCGGTATTTTCGCTTTCAGAATTTGCCTTCGTGAGACGCCGTAGTTCCAATGGCTAAATCTGCCTCCAAAAGATAAGAGGTTTTATTAAGCAGTCATAAGTTCTTTTCTTCATATCGTTTATTCTCGGGCTGAGTATTGCTCTCGTCCATAGGATCAGACATTCTGATGTCCCACCTGATTCATGCAGGATGTTATTCTTGCTAACAGCAGGTAGATACTTCAAGATACTTCGCCGGGGCGCCTCCGTTTTCATCGTGTATGTTTTGACAGATCCAAGCCTCTCTCCTCTCTCTCTCTCTCTCTCTCTCTCTCCTCTCTCTCCCTTCATTTCTGAGCCACAAATCAAGATGAAGGTTGAACGAAAAAGAGGGCCTAATCCAGAAAGCAGAAGGTGCTTTGCTTTCTTTTATTTATTTTTTTGGGGGTGTTGAATCAGAGGGAACTGGATTGTCCGATGACCTCTCCTGTAGCCATCTCTTTCTCTTTTCTGATGGCATTATCTCGCCGCTATTTCGCCCAAGTGGGCGGGTAGCATATTCCCCAACTGAATTATGGTTCGGCCAGACGAATGGGCGCCTCGGTTTTTTTTGGCCATGCCTCTAGGTTAGGTTAGGCTTTAGGTTAGGTTAGGTTGGGTTAGGTTAGAATGGTTTAAGGTAATCACTTGTAACTTTTCAGCGTGGTAAACATATTGAGATTATTTTCAAGAAGATTCTATGGTTAGTTTTTAAGATATGGCGTCCCGCTTTTTTCAGGGAAGGTCCCGAACCATAATAGTGCCGTCAGACGCTAAGTGCCCATATTTACATTGTGAAAAACAATAATATTCACACTGCTGTCTCTGGTCGTTTCCTTTTACTGCCAAGCTCTGGAATTCTTCTCTGCCTTTCTTGCAGTCTTCTTGCAATCTTCCATAAGCATGTTTACCATCCCCCCCTTTTTTTTCCTTCACCCTTCACCTTGTGTTGTGGATCAGCTGTGTAACCAATATTCGATTCTCCAGCCGGACGACGAGGGACGCCAGTATGTCTCTGCTGACCTTACAAGTGAATTATATGCTTAGTTGCTAGGCGTCTGCTGGATATTGCAGCTAAGGCGGAGAGAGAGAGAGAGAGAGAGAGAGAGAGAGAGAGAGAGAGAGAGAGAGAGAGAGAGAGAGAGAGAGAGTTTTACTTGTAGTTCATCTCCCCTGTGTGGACTTACAGAAGTTGTTGCATTTATTGAAAATGATGAGAGAGAGAGAGAGAGAGAGAGAGAGAGAGAGAGAGAGAGAGAGAGAGAGAGAGAGAGAGAGAAACACAAGGCTTGAGCATTCATTGCTCCATCAAAATATTTACTATCAAAACGGAGGCTCTTCGGCGAGGTGATCCTCACCCACATGGATGAAACCATTGATGAGATGTTCATAAAATATTCTTGCTTCCATCAGGCGCGGCTCAGACGAGTCGTTAAGTTGCCCCTCCCTTCGGACTCTGCTGGGAAAAGTTAATATAATGTCACTGGAGGAAGGAGGATTTTCATGAGTCTGGTAATGAAGAGACAAACCCAGGAAAATGATTCTACTCTCTTCATTTTAAACAACATGTAGTGCCTACTAGAAGCACGAAACATTAACGACGCACCCAAGCCTGAACAAGCAGAAATAAAGCCTGAGTAATGCAACGCGAATTCCTTGACGTCTGCATTACAACGCCGTTCTAAATGAAATGCTTCCGCTGCAGAAGCGTTACGTATTTGAAACCGGGGCATGTTGCCTGTTTCACTGAAATCGAGAGAAGAGAAAAAAAAAACCTGAAGAAAAGCAGGAACTTGATCCTGTGGACGTGCTTTTGCTGTATCTCGCCGAGCAAGCTTTCATCTCATGTCACGAACAGATGTGCCATGAATTATACACATCCACACAATTTCCGCTCCCAAGTTATTCATTTCTTCACAAGTGCTTGACAGAGTCAGAGCACCTTACATTTTCACGCGCGTTTTCAAGTCATCCAAAGTTGGAGACGCATAAATTTCAGCGAATGCTGAAAGGCCCAGAAAGATTAGCCTCCGCCTCTCGGCTTCAGAATATGTTTTAGTCCCTTGGTTATTGTGCAGCCAGTGTGTGTTAATTCTCCATTACTGTTCTTTCCCGATCCTGACTGATTTATCAGTCGCCTTAAGAGCTGTTGTTCATTTTCAACCCGGCCCCAATCGCGCCAGAAGTTATTTTATGCATTTGGGGAACGATTACACTGGAATTGCATCGTTCGTCGCAGAGAACGAATGAAATTCGCGAGAAGAATACAGGAGGGGTCCTTTTACCTGATATACGCCGTATCCATTCCGAAATGGGGAATATTATTATATACCCAACTCGAAAAAAAAATGATGTTACTATATCCCTTACCGTGGTTCTCCTGGCGAAATGGGCCTCCTGACCTTTATGAAGTAGGGATGCGGATAAGGACGAGACGAACGCCGAATAATGATGAGGTGGACGGAAAGAGGGCTAGTGCCGTTTCTATTTTTGTTTCGGTAATGGATAGGGTCATTCGTGATGCCGACGATTCTTTTCAGTACTGTCTATTTATCTGTCCGTCTATATACCACATATTTGTGTTTCTGTTAAAGCAATGTGCAATGAGTCATGTTATTATTATTATTATTATTATTATTATTATTATTATTATTATTATTATTATTATTATTATTATTATTATTAAACGATACTTCTGACCTTTCCCAAAACATCACGAACTTGCTGAGCAGGCTTCCCGGAACAGAAATAGAAATGTAATTGAGATAGTTAGCGACATAATTACTAGTTAAAATGGACAGATTGATAGATAGATCAATGCTAAAAAAAATTAGTACACAAATGAAAGTTGCTTTAGTGCGCCATCGAGGAAATTGAAACCGCTCTTTTAGAAGACATGGAACAAAGGGATTTAGAGTGTTCTGAGTTTCTGACCATCGGTTATATGATGAAATATGTAAACTTATCCTTAACACTGCAGCTAATTGCAAAACACAGTCGAAAGTTGTGATGTAGCATTTCTTGCAACACATATAAACTGGAATTTTACATTACTCAGTTGATTCAGACATAGGAATTTTTTGTACCTTATTATAATTGGTAACACTCATTGAGAGGAAAAATTAAAACAAGCAAATAATGCGCCGAAGTTTCTTGGGCGCAATCAAGTTTTCTGTACAGCGTATAATTGTGTATGAAACTTTCAGCCATGGCCCATGAAACTCATAGCCGCAGTCCATGAAACTCAGCCACGGTCCGTTGGTGGCCTGTGTTGTTGGTACCTACAGTATACCGGTGCCAGAAGTACGATTGCGGCTAACTTGAACCTGGAATAAAATAAAAACTACTGAGTCTACAGGGCTGCAGTTTGGTATGTTTGATGACTGGAAGGTGGATGATCACTATACCAATTTGCAGCCCTCTAGCCTCAGTAGTTTTTGAGATCTGAGGCGGGCAGAAAAAGAGCGGACAGAATAAAGTGGTGACGGACAGACAAAGCTGGCACAATAGTTTTGTTTTACAGAAAACTAAAAAAAAGGAAGTACGTTGAAGTAATTATTTCTTTATTATAAAAGATTAGACGGAAATCTGGTTTATACTTGTCGCCTAGATCAGGAAATTAAATGCGATGTTGTTAATGCTTTTGACAGGATGTTATCGACATTTATGCCACTTTTGTCTACTCATTTATTTTATTATTACATCTCATGTTACCGGGTGGGTGGCAAATTTAACTTCAGGTTAATTAGATTGAGCCTTCTCTCGAAGCTCAGGATAAATAAATGAAAAACTGTCGGTATGTTTGGGAGTTTTTTTTCTTCTAGTTTGGAGGCATGCAATCTCATCCCTTATTTTCCTCTTCCAGCAGGAATTCTTACCACCTGCTGGAATGGGAAAATAACGAATTTATTATTATTATTATTATTATTATTATTATTATTATTATTATTATTATTATTATTATTATTATTATTACCGTTGTTGTTGTTGTAAAGAAGGAAATTTGTTGTGATTTGATGATGATGATGATGCACTGTTTAACTGCAGTTTCTTTTGAGATCAATAAAATCCTTAGTTGCCTTCAACACAAATCAAAGGCCAGTTTTGCTGAAGAAAACTAGGACAGATCTGTCTTTAATATTTACATTGTCTTCATAGTATAGAAAAATATATTTCCTTTTTCCTTGTATTTTATCGTTCAAGTGAAAATAATAAAGCTTTTTTTTTTTTAAGCTGAATTATGAATTCGTTTCTTACCTTAAACTTTCTTTCTGAACTGGCTCTCTCTCTCTCTCTCTCTCTCTCTCTCTCTCTCTCTCTCTCTCTCTCTCTCTCTCTCTCTCTTCCCCCGCGTTGAGGTCTTCGTCGTTACGTAAATAGTAATTTCATGTTCTTCCCTCAACCCGCCTTACTTCTTCGGGGACGGAGTCGAAAAGGGGAAAGATAGATGCTTACTAATTTATATACCGAGTCGTCCCTCCTATGAAGTTCCTTCCGTGCCTAAGTCAAGAGAGTCGCCCAGACTCCATCCGCAAGGCAGGCTTGCCGAGTCTTCGTTTTATGAATAACTCCCTGGACCTTAAAACAATCGGATGTTTTATTCACAAGGGCTAACTGGAGTTTCTTGTTCCTTTGCCGAGGTATGAATTATACCAGCGAGAGAGAGAGAGAGAGAGAGAGCGCCTTCAACATAAGGTAAAAGATGCCTCTTTGGAATGCTGGAGAGAGAGAGAGAGAGAGAGAGAGAGAGAGAGAGAGAGAGAGAGAGAGAGGGAGAGAGAGAGAGAGAGAGACCCTCCAACATAAGGCAAAAGATGCCACTTTGGAATGCTGGAGAGAGAGAGAGAGAGAGAGAGAGCCTCCAACATAAGGCAAAAGATGCCTCTTCGGAATACTGGAGAGAGAGAGAGAGAGAGAGAGAGAGAGAGAGAGAGAGAGAGAGAGGAGAGAGAGAGCCTTCAACTTAAGGCAAAAGATGCCTTTGGAATGCTGTCTGTTCGAGAGAGAAAGAGAGAAAGAGAGAGAGAGCTCCTCCAACATAAGGCAAAACAGATGCCTCTTTGGATTGCTGGAGAGAGAGAGAGAGAGAGAGAGAGAGAGAGAGAGAGAGAGAGAGAGAGAGAGAGAGAGAGAGAGAGAGGGATGGGGGAGGCCTTGTCTCCATCTTAGATAAAGGGGAAATGTTGATTGTCTTTATACTAATAAAAATTTTTTTATTTTTTAAAATGTATTATTTAAAAGTGAATTACGAGTTGGCATAAGAGGAAGAGTCGACATTTCCAACTCATTGCCAACTTGGAAACTTTAATAGCCTTGAATCATCAGTAATTAAAACGTTATTTTATTGAAGCCAACGAGTCCCGTGCTGCCTTCCTGTGCGTTGTTTTTGTTTATATATTTATTTATTCATTCACTCGTTTATTCATTTATCTACCTATGTATTTATTTATTTATTGCAATATCCAGCCGGGTGTCAACAAAGGGATGGCTTTATCCACCGAAGTGGTTTTTCATAAAATCGCATCTCACGTCCAGGTTTCTTTTTTTAATGAAAGTGGTCGCAGGAGTATAGAGTTTTTACACGTAATTTTTTTCGATTTAATGTAATTTATATATGCTTATTTCAAGTTTGTATTGTTATGGTATAGTCATGTGGTTTGTCGTAGAAACACATTTGGTAGAAAAAGCGATTTGTTGGCAACGTTTTGTGGATTAGTGAGTATTAGCAATATTTGTTTTTAATGTTTGTTTTTGACATGAGATATGATGGCTTGAATCGACAAGTAGCTTCAGGCACAGACGTGTGAAAACATGGTTGGTATAAAGATACATTTGTTGAATGAAACTGTGAAATTCAAACGTTCATAGAACTCGTCCAAATCCACACAACCCCATCGGGATGCATGAAATGCTTGCGTGTTACTTCAGTGTCAATCACGTTTGACAAACCTCTGGCACTGAACAGATTGGGGCTTTTGGGGCCCCAAGGGACTGAAATGAAAGAAAATGGAAGAACTAAAAGAAACCGCACGTTGTGGGGCAGATTGGATAGAAAGCAGCGTTGATCAAGTCAGTTTTGTTTTGAAAGTCAGTAACATGTAAGGATGTCTTGAGATTTGTGGTGATGGAGAGTCCTTAGAGGGTGAACTGTATAAAGCTTTTTGGAGTTTTTGGTAGGCCCTTGCACAATTGTAATAACAATTCTCCTTTAGTTAGATTTTGCACTTTACAGAAAATATTACAGTAGTACAACTTCAAGTAAAAAAAAAAAAAAGTAGTATTATTAACAAAATTTGAAGATTTGAAGATGCGTCGGCGGCTGGCACCTATAGCGGTGCCAGACGAACGACCCATGGCTAACCTTAACCTTAAATCAAATAAAAACTGCACCTAAGCAGTATAATGTGACTATATTCACTGAAACAGAGAAGGATTATGATACTCCATTTATAGACGAGATGGGTATTACTGAATCTCTGTAGATTAAATGAATCAGACCATGCAACAGCAATGGAAAACGATTGCAGTCTGCCACTTTTGGAGTTGCTGTATAAAGAAAGTTAATAACACGTTTCAATTAACTGTGTACAGAAAACCTACCACTACTTCCTCACGTGTGCATTTTTTTATGCCTGTGGCAATAAGTTGAATAAATCAGTATGTACATCTATATTTATCCCCTTCAAACACAGATTATGAAACGTGCGGAATTAGGATGGGGGCAAACAACTTAGATATCTCGGTATGGAATGAATCGGTGCATTGAGTATCACTAAAAAAAAATTATGATAATAACAGACCTCCATATAACATCAACTTATTTATACTACCACACAATAATAGATATTTCCCATTTGCTCTATAACTGTGGCGTTAATTTGACTTTTAAGGGCAATGGTAAAAAAAACATTCCCCTGGCAGTACCTAAGGGTGGATGGGTATAAGAAATCCTATGTAAATCAGGAGAAATATCCTATATTGTTACACTGAAAAATTATTAGAAAATGAGATTATAATTAAAAAGAAATGTATGAGCTATGCACTTTTCGTTCGTATTGGAAAAAAAACGTTCATCTTATTAACACTGGACAGGTGCTAAAATGTTGGTACACCCTAATAGCATGTTTTGGTGTCATGTTTTATAAGAGAAAATGTTTGACCGAATTTTAAAATATAGATATTAGCCTAGGAAGTCATTGGATCTGTTTTATTTGAAAAGCGAAATATGTAAAAGATCCGTTTATTTATTTAAAAACTAAGTAAAAAATGCACCGAAGTTTCTTCAGCGCAATCAAGTTTACTGTACATCGTATAATTAAGGCCACCGAAAATAGACCTATCTTTCGGTGGTGTCGGTATAATGCTGTATGAACCGCGGCCCATAAATCTTAAACCACGGCCCGGTGGTGGCCTGTCCTAAATCGTTGTTAGATGCACGATTATGACCAACTTTAACCTTAAATAAAATAAAAACTACTGAGGAGGCTAGAGGGCTGCAATTTGGTATGTTTGATGACTGGAGGGTGGAAGATCAACATACCAATTTGCAACCCTCTAGCCTCAGTGGTTGTTAAGATCTGAGGGCGGACGGACAGACAAAGCCGGCACAAGAGTTTTCTTTTACAGAAAACTAGAAAAGAAATGTGTGAAAGACTTAGAAGATTCTAACGAGTATAGTTTGTCTGGTTCAGATGACAACCAAACGATACGCCTGTCAATTCTGCACCCTCTGTCCGAAGAAGGATTACTGTTCCTCCCCCACATGCTGTTAACAGCTCTAACCCCTTGTTGATTCCTTTGTACTGTGTATCACCTAGAAAATATATATATATATATATATATATATATATATATATATATATATATATATATATATATATATATATAACTGTACCTTAGAATATATACCATGAATTTCTGCTACTGTGCATCGGTTCGTTTTGTAAGAAGCAGGTCAGGATCTAAACTTTTGCTTTGTTGCTCTCATAATTTATTTTTTTCATGTATTTCATTGTTCTTCATACGTACATATATATATTATATATATATATATATATATATATATATATAAACTTTTGCTTTATATATATATATATATATATATATATATTGTATTTATATAATTTATTTTTTCCATATATTTATATTATATATATCATATATATATATATATATATATATATATATATATATATATATATATATTTATATATATATATATATATATATATATATATATATATATATATATATATATATATATATATATATATATTTATGTATATATATATATATTGAGAGAGAGAGAGAGAGAGAGAGAGAGAGAGAGAGAGAGAGAGAGAGAGAGAGAGAGAGCGCGTGTGTGTGATACTAACTTCATCTCACCGTAAATGATAAACGGTTGCCAGCACTGGAGAGAGCAATTAGCGGGCATCTTGATTCCGTTGTAATCCTACTAAAGCACAGACTGCTTGAAGCCTGCTTCGTTTGTGCAGAAGAAGCAGCAGCGTCGTGACGCAGAGAAATCTCGACATTTCATAAAAGCGATCGATTTGCTTCTTCGTCACAGAATTAATCAAAGCAATTATCCACGCCGTCATCCAGTGGATTTGTCACAACAACCAAACGCGATAAGAGCAATCATGTCACAAGCTATCTAGGTGGCAATTTAGTCATTGGCTGGACAATAATGGTCAGTAACCTGTGAATCACGGCCGTTGTGATTATTTGTTTATTCTTTTTCCGGCAAAATTTCATTACCATTCGCGCCGCAATTAGCTGGTGATAAGCTCCACGCGCGCGTGTGAGAGTTTGATGATAGATTCAAGGGGACGGCTCACATCTGTTCTGATTGCAAAGCGTTACAGGACTGAATTGTATGTATTAGTTCTGACTGATACGATGGGCTTCTAAATATTCACCAACAAGCGCACGGTCTTTCAACACTGAGCCATTTCCCCAGAGAGGGGACGGCTCCAGAGAAAAACCAAACATTGGCAGCTTCCACATTCGAAGTATGTATGTATGTATGTATGTATGTATGTATGTATGTATGTATGTATGTATGTATGTATGTATGTATTATTATTATTATTATTACTATTATTATTATTATTATTATTATTATTATTATTATTATTATTATTCAGCAGATGAAAAGTTGGCTCACTATTAAAAAAAATAGATTAATAAATTAATATATAAATAAGAGTAAATTAAAATGCAAGGAGAATAGTATCAGGGTACAAATTGTCGTCGTCCATTATTTCTACTTAACTGAAGCATTCCAAAATGCTCTGTTCACTCCTTTCGTGTCCACTGACCTCCTTACCAATTCTTATACCTAGTATCTCCACATTATTCGCTTCTTATGCCGCATATAACACACAGATATTTTCAGCCTTTTTTCTTCCTTCCACACTCCACTTCTCTGAAGGAGAGTTAGCTCATCAGTCCCTTTAAACTTTTTAATGTTGCATTCAATAGACAATTCAGGTCTCTTAATTGCCTGCCTGACCTAGTCATTTCTACTTATATTTTCCACCCAAATAAAATATCTTTTCATATTTCGTATATATATATATATATATATAATATCTTATATATATATATATATATTATATATTTTTTTTTTTTTAATGTGCTCTTGTAACCATATGTGTCCGTGTGTAACGTGATTTTAAGCTTTGTGTGTATGTATTTAACTTCTCTTGTGTATGTAATTTTTCATCAGCCTTTATAGATTTTTAGTGACTAATGTTTAACGTAATTCAGTTTTAGCCAATTCAGTACTTTTATTAATTTATTTAATTTTCCATAGAATTCCTGATGATGTGATTATGAATCACGAAACGTATATGGAAACAATAAAGGAAGTGTGAATATCCAGAGTATTCCTGCCCTTGACTACATATATATATATATATATATACACGTATATATATAATTCTTGCACCAGTGTTTATGTTAATAATATATCTCAGCAACTGATTAATTAGGTTTAATGAAAACGGTAAAAACCTACCAACAGTAGATCATAATTTTGGGAGGGCGGGGGAGGGGGGAACAGATCAGTTTTCAAAATGTATCACCATGCGCGAGCAACGCATATAATGTATATATATATATATATATATATATATATATATATATATATATATATATATATATATATATATATTATAGATAGATAGATAGATAGATAGATAGATAGATAGATAGATAGATAGATAGATATCTGATACTCTTGCCACTTAGGTGTTAGATTTCCATACGACCAGACTGATATATATAATGATAATAATAATGATGATAATAGTCGTACAGGAGACCAGAGAACTGGAAAAATTAGACTGCCCTTACAAAATAGCTCATCTTTTTCAAAAGGCTTCTTTGTAACATAGTTATTAAAAAATATATATATTCGAGTTCAAGGCCATGATGTCGGTAAACGAACTGTTCTTTTGGGCCTCTGCCCTCCGAGTCCATTACATTCACAACAGACCTCTGTAAGTGTGAGCATATTCTCTCTCTCTCTCTCTCTCTCTCTCTCTCTCTCTCTCTCTCTCTCTCTCTCTCTCTCTCTCTCTCTCGTTCAGGATCAACAGATGGAAGGTCCCAAGACACAGCTTTTCAATAAGGATTACAGACATTTGTTGTCTGTTGGTTACATTTCGTAATCATTTCTCTTTCCTTTTCCGAAAAAGTCTGTCGAGAAATGGCGGAGACGAGGTGGTAGGTGGAGCATGAGGAGCCATATTGCCCCTTTTTTTTATGCTGAGATATCTGTTTGTTTGCGTATCTTTTTCTATGGTTTGTTTACGGACTTAGTTTCTATATGCTTCTAGGGCTGTGCTGGACAGAGAACTTACTACTGGTGGGGTGGGGTGTTGGTTGGGAGAGGGGTGGGGGTGGAGATGATCGTTCATTACGCCTTTTATGGGGCTAATTTTGGGCGGTGCTAATAATTGTTTTTTTTTTTTGTCCCTTCAGCCCCTCGATGCCTTGCTTGTTTCTCTCTCTTTTCATCACGAGCGTGGGGCCAGCAACCTCATCCCAAACGACATGCAGAAAGGATAACATCTTTTGGGAAAAAGATTATATGCACACTTGCACACACACACATATATGTGTATATATATGTGTGTATATATATATTTATGTAAATAAATAATAAGTAAATAAATATATAATTACAACACAAATATATATATATGTATATATATATAATTACATATATATAATATATATATATATATATATACATATATATATATATATATATATATATATATATATATATATATATATATATATATATATAAATTATAAAAATTAAAAGGTCCTTCGCCGTTTGTTCTGCGATGCTGATATGCACAGACATATCTTTCCTCTGTTATGCTGCCATGTGCTGATAAAAAAAAAAAAATACATCGGCTGTAGTGTAGTCAGCCCCTCTACGCCATGCTAGCAAACTTTTGTACAAGATACTTCCAAATAAAAACGTTGCTGACCTTTAAACCTCAAAAAAAAAAAAAAATGATCTGGCTTAGATACGCCGATGTAACTTTGCCATTATGAAACAATCGCTTGGGATGTTTCAATCTCTCTCTCTTTGTTGAAATAGGTTGAATAAGCTAGTTCCGACTATTGAATTAAATACTAAAAAAAAAAAAAAACCCAGGAAATTGCTATTTCTAGGCATTTTGATCATTTTTAGGGTAGACAACATAGGCCAATTTTTCTCAGTTATTTATTCACTTCCTACACTATCACGATGTCTCAGTTTGTCTAAGGGCTTAGGATATGTTCATGAGCGTATCGAAAAAAAAAAAAAAAATGAATTGATATATTACCTCAACGTCAGAGACCCTGTTACACTATCCAGCGTATATGATCGAGAAAGCTATCACCTAAGTAAACAAAATATACTTTACAGATCCCTTGAACAACAAACAAAGACTTGAAACTCCCTCACGCTAGAGATGTCGAAATAGTTACTGAACAACGCAAAGCTTACAACATCCTAAAGCCACAGGTAGTTGTGTATTTAGATAACAAGCTCTTGTCGGTGTTTATGCAACATCTTGCAACAACTGCAGTGAAACACATATCGGGGAGGCAATGAGATCCAACTTGCCAAAGATTTATGAAGCAAAAATTATTCATGAGATTTTTCATAACATAGGAAGGATTTTGGTCATGCCATACATAGTGAGAGCGAACGTTGTTTTTAATTTCCAAGAGCTCTTGTCTGTGCAAAAGGAAAAATATGTGAAATCTGATAACAGTGAAATGGACAATATGAATGTACAAAGAACTTATTACACATCTGACTAACCAGGTACGAGGTGACGATAATTGAAGC